>NW_027176964.1:12401441-12676441 GCF_023349555.1 Cebidichthys violaceus
GCATTATTTATCAATGTTTAATTGAGTTTTTTTACAGAAAATAGAGTACTCTGCTCTTTTAGAAGATGACTGAGCCCCCTTTTTTATTTTTTATAAATATATAAATGAAAGTATGTATCTGTGACCAGTTGGTTTATAGCTTCAGAGGGAGTGGGAGTAGTCTTGGGGGGGCTAAGGGTTAGGTTATACTAGAGAAGAACACTGGAAGAAGAGACGGAGTATGACTGACTGACTGACTGACTGACAGACAGACAGACAACAGACAGACAGACAGACAGACAGATTCCAGCCTTATACCAGGAAGTAAAAAGATTACATGTGCGTGTGTGTGTAAAATAAGTTTCTCATTTTCAAGTTCCCGGATTGAGCCCAGTTTACAAAGAATACCATCGCACTTTAATCCAGGAGAGGGACCGAGATATGACCCGGGACCGCAGCTATGACGATGACTACAACCTCTTCAACTGTCTCTCCAGGTCTGTAACGCGTTCATCCACACTGTCAAGGCAGTTAAACTGTTGACTTGATTTGTAGAGCATGACATTAACAGAACCAGTCGGGCAAGTCTCTCATATTAGCGTATGTCTTTGCAGGAACCCGTGGCTACCTGGGTGGATCCTAACCACAACTCTGGTCCTGTCTGTGCTGGTCCTGATCTGGATCTGCTGTGCCACGGTGGCAACTGCTGTTGACCAGTATGTTCCTGCTGAGGTTAGTTCTGTTTGAGTAGTATTGATGTTGGCAATGTCAAAGCCAAAACAATATTTAAATGGTTTCCTCTTCTTTTCCGTTCAGAAATTGAGCATCTATGGTGACCGGGAGAACGTAATGGAGCAGAAACTGACTCCGTACCCAGCATCCTCCCTGCTGATCATTACCTCCAAAGGGCCAGAGGTAGAGGCCGGGCCGCTCCCTTCCAAAGTCAACCTGAGCCAGTCTGACGTCTAGAAGCCAAAGCCGTAGCAGAGAAGGGATTTCCTCCTTTTTATGAATAATATTTAGTTGATTTTTATCCTCTGGCTCAAGACTTGGGCTTCTCTTGGGCTAAACGGGAGCAACTACTTGCAGGAGATTTTGTATAACTGATGTAATGTCTCGTCTCCCTTTTTGACGCTCTTAAAAATTGGAGTGATGAAGAGGTATTTTTCTGTATATTGGTATAATTGAGGCATTAAAGTAATCGGCAGTACATGTAATATGTTTTGGGATTTCCTTTTTTTCAAAGTGTGCATTAGCTCTCTCTTGGTGTGCTTATTTTATTGAATGGTTAAATGAAATGTTTGTGACTTGAAGTGATTTTAACCCAAACCCTCATTTTTATTTTGTCATATAGATTGTGCTAATATGCTCTTTGTACATTCTCATGGGTCTACTGCAATGATTTACAGGAGATGGATTTTACAATAAAATTCTATCATTTCAATTAATAGTGACGGTACACGGTAACACCTACTGTCCTGCTTCGCTGTTTGTTCTCATGATTGATCAGGATTAAAAACAATGGAGGGAAGTTGTTGACATGGGTGTGAGTTTGTTTTTATCATATACTGTAATAACGTGGAGTTTATCTGTAAACACATTTTCAACACAATAATGAAGCTGTAGGATTTAAGTAACCAGTGCAACAACTTAAGAACCCTTTAAAAAGTGAAACTAGGATACTGTTTCCTGTTAAAATTGCATGTGCAGTAATGAATCATCACATCTCTTACCACCAGACTTGGAATATGAATATAATCTGTAAATACAGCTACATTTTACCTGGCCTATCAAGGTTTTTTTATTGGCTTGTTTACATAACGGCTGCATCGGACTGCAACGCGTCCTTTCTCTCACCCTCCTTGTGCTATATTTAGTGTTTCTGCCTCGGTATACTCCCTAGCCTCCAGGTTCGCTGTGTGGTAATTTGATTTGTGGCAGAACTGCACAGCCTTTACACAGTCTGTTTACATGTCTTGGGGAGTACTATTGCATAAATGGAAAAAGCTGGTTAAAGGAGGGTGAGAACTGAGCCAAACCAGACCTCTGTAGCGGGGAGACCACATGAGCTGCCAAGTCAAGTCAAGCATGATACACCTGAATCTCTGCCCGAAGTGTTCCAGTTGCATTGTGGGTAATATAGGTGCCAAGTTTTGCCAAGAAAAAAAAAAGTGTGGAATAAAAATATGACCTTTTTCAAAACTGCCCATTGAGGTTTCAACAATGCCATTAATTCTATTAACAGTCCTTTAGAAATATGCAACACATGACCATAAAGCTTGTACAGGGTCTCTGTATAAAACAGGAAGATTAGGTAATAAGGTTACCTCGCTCGTTGGCATTGAGCTAAAAATCAGCTAGATTGAGTCTCCAAACAATAAAATGTCAGGTAAGGAAGTGGACATATAAATAATACTCAACTTTATTCATAAAAATTCACGCCACCTGTATCCAAGAAAAGTTGTTTACAGTTCACCAGCGTGAATCATCTTTGGAAAATAATTGTTCATTTGATGTCACCGGTTAGCCGACACGCTCTCTGCGGCATGCTGCATGGTGACATTCCTCAATAGCTGTTCAACAAGTCCATGTCCTCCGCAGAAAGAGCTGATGAGGACAAACGTTTTGTTGGAGGACTTCGATGGGAACCGTCACGCTTTCCTGACTGACGCTGCCTTTTCCTGATGTTGTCCCAGGAAGGCTTCCCTTCGTGATTTCTGGCAGGAGGATTCTGTTTCTCTGGTTCGTGACAGTTTGCTGCAGGTCTGAAGAAATGCAGTCTCTCCCTCTCGGCCTCCTTCTCGCTCTCGCATACCAAAGGTGCAGCATTCAGCACATCTCTGACAAACTTCTGCCTGCCAACTAGAGAACAAAAACACTTAAGATATAATCATAGTCATAATCTTGACTTTTATAAATAGCATATCAAAAATGTGAATGCAATGCAAAAATGATCTTACAAAAGCGAAGTGCTGATGTTCTGGATTCATCAATTTTCTTCTGCTTTGGCATTTGTGAGCTATTTGTTTCCCACTGGTTTACAACCTGAAAATGAAACAATGCATTTATTTACGAGACGTCAAACAGCTTTACACCTGCAACATTTAGCCCAAATTAAACTTGCATTAAAGAAACACACGTCTACTATTATGCGTGTCTGAAAACATTTACCTGCTCTGCCCAACCTTCTGTTTTACATCTCGAGTGATCAAAGGTGTCCAGCGGTTTCTCGGAATGAATGAGCCCCAACAGGTCCCACATGGTTGTCTTCAGTGCAGCGCCAAGCTGGAGACAAGAAATGCTTTTAGACGTCAGCGTCACAATCTAGCTGCAGCCAAGTGTTACACACAACCATTACCCTTGTACCTTCAAACTGGTCCCAGATGTGTCAAGATTTTCAAGTTTGGGGAGGCATGTGAGGTATCTCAGAGCCCTCACTGAGATAGGGTTATCTGTACAAGAAACAGAGTAACGATGGATGTCAACTTCTAAATTCTTAAATCTGGAGGTGGTGGTGGAATTTGCGGTGCCACTAAAATGTGACAGCAGATCATCTTTTGGTTACTAACAGGAAACATCAAGTAGCTGAAGGGAGTCCAGTCCCTTCCTCAGCATCCGGATAGGTGCGGTCAATCTTTGCAGGCCGGCGTCCGACAGACCGTTACCGCCAATGAAAAGCTGGATTAGATTGCTGAAGAAGAAAAAGGCAGATGTGTTAGTTAACATTGGCCCTTAAAAAAATTCTCCACGTCGCATCATTTGGGACTACGAAATCAGTCAGTACCTGGCCAATGAGCTGGATGTTAGGTGATGGAATATCTCGTGCTCGTCGCCCAGTCTGCAGCCAAACAGGTCTAAAGACTTCAAACTATGAAATGTTTTTATTTCACCCATCCTCTCATGCAAGAGTGGAAATCTGCAGAAATGAAACAAGAGAGTATATTGCTGTCTCTGGGAAGTACAATGAGAGGCATTGGCGTTGGCACTGTAACTCACCTGTTTCTCAGACAGAGGGACCCAAGCACCATCTCCCCATATGCGTCACCGAACAGCTGCAGGGCTTTTGGAGAAACGTCTGCGTTTAGAAACACACGGTTCTCCTCCGCTGCTGCGAAAAGCCTGTCCCCTATCTGCTCGGGGAAGCCCACCAGAGAGTCCACGTGGTGGATGTTGTCCGCCACGAACAACAGGGCGATGTCAAAGAGAGACTTGGTGGTGTACCTCAGACTGCCCTCTGCGTTGTAGGTGAATATGAAGTGCTCTTTCCTCAGCACAAACGGGTTTGTCCTTCTACACGACGACACTGGCTTCGGCTGAGCCAGGACGATGTCACCGACGCGGCGAAGGCTGCCTCTTTCTCGGACATAAATGGCGCTGTTGTCCATACTAATGTTTGCACTTTTTACTGTCCCTGTGAGAAAGACACAACTCTTTTAAGTCATGCACGTTTAGACGACTGAGGCGTTAAAAACAAAACACTCCAGGTGACGTTAGCTCGCTAGTTAGCTAATCCATGGTCGTTGACTGAGCTAAAGCCAAGACCTAACGGACTCCCGAGTCTTAAAAGACTCTTTATTTTTTAGCTGTTATCGTGTCTCATGTTAATTCGCTTTCAACGCAAAGTTATTAAGCACTGTTTTATAAGTTGTACTTGTTGCAACCAAAGCCGTCTGAGAGTCACATCATCGTTTACTTCTACTTCTTCTACTAATAATGCTTCTCCTTCTTCTTCTTCTTCTTCTTCTTTTGCTTTAAATGTCGGTTGACACACAGGCTTTTTGGTGCATTACCGCCACCCTCTAACCTGGAGTGTGAAGACTAAAGATCTGTACTCTCACACAACAAAGGGAAACAAATATTAAATAAACACAAGGAAACTAATGAAGCAAAAGCAAATAAAACTAATTTCTCAAATTCTATTCATTAGTCTGATTAACCCTAAATACTCTACAAGAGGTTTCCAACATTTGTCACTGATATTTTCCTCTCCAGTCTCTCTAAATCCATCTTTTAAAACTTCTCTCTGTGGATCATACTTCTGACAAAACACTAAAATATTTTTTTTCTCTCCACAAAATCCACACTTTCCATTATTATGCTTTCATATAACATGGAGGGAACTGTTAAAACCAGTATGACCATTTCTTAGTCTTGTTATAATCCTCTTTCCTGTTTCATCCACCGGATGCTGCATTCCCAACCAAGGGTTTATTTTAAAAAGATATCTTCCTTTTCTCCCTTTATTCCATTCACTTGGCCATATCTTTTTGATAAGTCCCTTAATCCCCACTTTACCGCCTGACTATACACATTAATGTTATTACTCTCACTCTTCAAAGCCCTTTTTGCTGCTTTATCCGCCTTCTCATTCCCATCAACTCCAACAAGATCAGGGACCCACACAAAGTAAACAGACAGCTGCATTTGATGAATTCTGAATAGTGATTATTTCAAACAATTAATCCTCTCTACTCCTGGAGTTGCAAAATATCAAATGCTCATCAATGCTGAACATGAATCCTTATTTCTACCTGCAATGCTGCCACAGATGTTGTTTTAAAAGCCCCACATATCCTTAATGCTTGTGCTTGTGTTGCATTCAGTTTTCCCAACAAGGATTAGACGCCGACCTTTATGCCACACTACCGTAATCCAGAACTGATCTTATCAAGCTGACAGGTCGGCTTTGAAAGATATAGC
Organism: Cebidichthys violaceus; assembly: GCF_023349555.1. Lineage (NCBI taxonomy): Eukaryota > Metazoa > Chordata > Actinopteri > Perciformes > Stichaeidae > Cebidichthys > Cebidichthys violaceus. The sequence goes on from NW_027176964.1 coordinate 12,407,121, forward strand.
TTTGTAAGCAGACCTGTCAGCTCCCACTCTGTTCCCACAAAGCACCGCATCACATTTAAAACCTTTTACACTTATTTACCAATTTATCAATATGTACACAGCTGAGTCTAGCATCAAACCACATCCCCCCAAAACATGTAACGAGTCTATCTTTTCCAGCTTCTCCTTATTGTAAAGAAAAGCATTTTTCTTTTTCTCAACAGAAACTTTAAATCCCCATTCCAATGACCACTCTTCCACTCTTTTGATTGTTTCCTGCATCTGTTTCACAACATATTCTCCTCAGTGCCCCATCATCTGCAAATACAGATCTCCATATACTTTGTCCATCATCATCATACACATCATCAATGATTTTTGAAAACAACTAAATTCTAATTACACTCCATTGTGGCGTTCCATTAACTGTAACATTTTTTACATTTAATGTAAGAAATATAAATATATAAATATATTAAATATAGATCAACGTGGCATCTGTTGTTGTTTTGTTTTGAGGAATAAATTAAAAGTCTATTGTTCAATCTACACTCCGGAGCAGAAGGTGGCGGTAATGCACCAATGAGCTGGATACCAACCGCCGTAACACTAGAAGAAGAAGAAGAATACTGCTAACTTCCGGGAACTTTTGCTGTAAACAAATGGTCAATGGAGTGAACGGAGATGACGTGACTCTGTTTAAACGGCTCTGGCTAGTATGGCCTGTTTCCAACCTATGATTCCAACCTGACGGAAGTGAAAGGATTTTTTAGGATTTTGGTAGATTATTTGGTAAGCATGCATTGTCTTAAAAAAAAATAACAAAACCTGTGCACTGATTTTAAAATGCAAACGCGACTCTGAGTCCTAAAGTCACGCTAGACAGTTAGCTAACGTGAGCTAATGTACCATTAGATAGCTAAGCTAATGTTAGTTGTTGATGAGCTGTCAAGTAAGGGCTTGGCTAACTTGAGCTAACTTTGATTCCTGTATTGCTTTTAGTTTACTACGTTGTCATTAAACAACTAGCATAAGGGGAAGGAATAGTTAGTCCTAGGAGTTTAAAATGTTATTTTCTCTCCTCCATAGCTTTCCCAAAGTAAGTTGTCATTAACTTGCCCATACGTTACTGTGAGGCAACACCACGGAGAGTGAATCCGTGTAAATGGCGTCGACAAATGACCCATTCCAATTTCAAGGTAAATGTCCTCCACAATCTATTTGTTTGATTAAGGAATTAAGCTGCTACATTGATGTTTAGCTTCAGTTTGCTGTGCTCTTTCCCAGTCTGTATGGCATCTGTAAACACACCTCTCTCATTACTCTCCCTGTGCTGCACTGATTGGTAGAAAATAATGTAGTTCACCTATTAAAAAAAAATCTAATTTGTGGCTTAACGTTCTCCATTTATCCATCCTATGGAATTAGAATTTGAAGAAGCTGGCAATCTGTTGGAAGCCAACAGAGATGCAACCACCATTAGTATTGAAGATGACGAAATGAAACCTGAGAAGCCGAGAAAAGCTGCTGCTTTCTCTGCTGATGGTGATGAGGAGGACCCACTGGCCAGTGATGACAAGACAGAGGTCTGCACAACACTGGACCCTGAGTCTGAAATAAAGTCTATCATCATCATCACTGGCACCTTTTTTTTCACGCATTTCCGTCAGCTATTAAATGTTGTTGCATCAAATATTTGTGTGATTAATTTAGCTTTTCTTCATGTTTGTTTTTTTTCCAACTGAAGCTTCTCTCTGGGCAACAGAAAAGTGTCCCCTTCTGGACGTTTGAGTACTATCAAAGATTTTTTGACGTCGAGACCCATCACGTAATATATTATTATATTATCTTATTTTAATGACTTTTAAGTGTTGTTACATTTTGTCTTGTAATGTAGCTTTGATTACCTTAACGTGTGTAATGTTTATTACCATTTCTTTCAGGTAAGGGAAAGAATCTTTGGATCAATGCTGCCATGGCCTGGAAAGAATTTCATTCATCTCTACCTTCGTAGAAATCCTGATCTGTATGGTACGCACACAAACCGTTTAGCACGCGTGTCCTAATAAGAGGTTGTCAGGCATTTTCTGGTTGTGAAAATAAGAAAAAAGTGTGTCCCTGTTCTGTAGTTTACATTTTGTAATATTTGTAGCGAATGCCGTTTTAAAGAAACCAAATGGGCACACAAACTGAAGTTCAAATGTCTTTATGTGTGCTTTCAGGACCATTCTGGATTTGCACCACCCTTGTGTTTGCTATCGCCATCAGTGGAAACATTTCCAACTTTCTGGTGCACTTAGGCAAACCAAACTACAAGTACACCCCAGAGTTTCAAAAAGGTAAGTGCTGTTATTCTTTGGTATTTATGGCTCACTTGTGCAGGTTGAGTGTAAGAGGAGACTGTACATTTTGCTTAAATAACTCTATTTTTTAAAATTCTGCTGTGTTTTTTCTAGTGACGATAGCTGCGACAGCAATCTTCAGCTATGCTTGGTTTGTGCCCCTTGCCCTGTGGGGTTTCCTGCTGTGGAGAAACAACAAGATCATGAACTTGGTGTCGTACTCCTTCATGGAGATCGTCTGTGTGTATGGATATTCCCTTGCGATTTACATACCAGCAGTGGTAAGACCTACAATTTTCATTTCAGAATATCAGTCTCTGTGTGTGGCACTCAGCCCCAAGCCCATTGGTTCCAATTAAAGACGTAAAATGAATAATGATGGGCAACAGAATTATAGCATATAGAATATCACCAGACTCATCTACAATGTGTTTATAACATTCACCTCTGTAAAATGTAATATTTGTATCTTTAATATCTTTTGCACACAGCATGTGATTCAGTGTAGAATGTACTTTTTATGTTGACATTAGAACCCTGTATTTAATGATTGCATATAGCAAACATTGTTACCTTTCACTACAAATCATGACAGATGATTAATACTTATTTCCCCTTAAAACATTTTGCGCATTCATTGTGTCTAATAATTCTCTTGAAATGAGACGCATATTAAATAATGCACCGTTGTTTCCTACATAAGGTCCTATGGATTCTCCCATTTGAATGGCTGAGGTGGTGCACCATCGTGGTGGCTCTCTGCCTCTCCGGCTCAGTTCTCGCCATGACTTTCTGGCCTGCAGTGAGGGATGACCACCCTAAAATTATCATAGCAATCATGTCGGCCATTGTTGTGCTCAACGTCCTGCTTGCCGTCGGCTGTAAGGTAATTGTGCTCTTTGATGTTGCTTTTACGTAACTTTACTGTTAGGATTAATTACAAATTTGGGAGGTATGGAAAACGAATCTGTTCGAAGAAATATGATACAACATTTGTCGTCCTGCTTTGGGAAACCACATCTTTATTAATCCAGTTGATTCAAGCTGCCTGTCCATCTTAGTGTAGATAACGACAATCATTGAGCCACTCTCATTTGTCCTCAATGATCTCAGTAGCACGGCCAAGCTTTGACCCAACTCGTCTGTCAATCACCGACACTACACAGACTTCATGTGGGTTTCTGGGAAATGACTATACCTGATAGTGTCAAGTTAACTCCCTGTGGGGAGACGCTCTTCATTGGAAACTGTGACTGCATTGGCTAACTGGTGTGAGAACGGCCTGTTAGTGCTTTCCTGTCAGGTGCACAGAGGTATCGTATATCTGGTCGCATTAAATGTAATTAGTCTACAAAGTAAGCCTGATGGTCTGAAGGTTGATCAAGATGGCAAGAACGCTGTATTCACCGTATTCACTCTTACTAACAGACAAACTGACTTTAGTTCTTGATGGATCAGGAGTTTCTCTTAATACTGTAATTGTTTCTTTGCCGGGTTGTTTTACTGTCCTTTCCTTTCCTTTATTTTTTCTTTTTTCTTTTTTTAGGCCTATTTCTTCAGCAAACCAGAACAAGCACTACCAGCTGGTATTTCTGCTGTAACAAATGGGACCGAAGCACCCTCTCCGACATGAAAGCCTTTCTTTTACTAAAGGTAACCAACCCAGGAGCTTTTTAAGCCATGATCCCATTGTACAAATACACTACTCACCTGATACAAGTCATATTCCTCCACCCTGTACTTTCTCTTGGCCACTTTACATTTGCATTCACTTGTAGCAGCTCTACATTGTTACATTGGCCTATTTTAAGGGCTTTAGCTCGAGCGTGTGTTTTTTTTTTCCATCACCTGCTAGAACAGACCATCTGACACCGGACTTCCTTTACACGTTTTCTTCTTCCCAAAGCAAATGTTATTCTTTTTCTTAAATTGCAGGTTCTCCGGTTGCCTTATTAGAGAGAATTGGGTTGCTGTGGTGATGACGTCATGGGCCGTCTGGATTTCACCTTCACTCGGACGTTCTGGCTCAAGACCTTTAAAACCCAGTGTGCGTTCTCTGTACAACTGCATAACCGTTGAAAATGAACACTGGTACCAAGTATGTTATTTCTAATGGGATGGGTTCTAAATTTCCTTAAAGATGAATGGGGTACGGTGTTACACAGCACATACGATCTGCAGTATGGTAGCTTTCCGCTTTATTGTTCTTATGTATAAATATTTAGACTACCAGTCCGTGCAGTAATGTTGGTCACATCGAAGGCATTTTGTATATGCATTTTATTTTATATTCAGTTCATGGGAACATGTCAGTATACGTTTGTGTAAAAAATATTCTGTATGAACAGCACAACAAGTATAGGTGTTGTTAAGATTTTTAAGGGTTGGACTTATTGTGTACAAATAGAGTAATTGTATTTTCCTCTAACTGATTTAACCGCAAGTGCCCACAACTAATGCCAAAGACCCATCCTAGATGTCCACGGTATTTACATTTTTTTTTTTTTTAGTTGATCAACTTTATGAAATTCTCAATGAGTGTTTCATTGGAAGAAAATAAAAAAAATGGTCTTTGTGGGACCCAACTTTATTAATGAAGCCATCAATAATAAAGGTGTTATGACAATGATTTACAGTCCAGCCTATGTTCAAGCACAAATGAAACTATGAACAGATAAGTCACATACTGTCTTTACACATTAAAGAAATAATTCCACATTTAGGAAAATATGCTTATTATCTTTCAATGTGTTACAGTGTTCAATGGCTACCTGGGGCTCGCAACCATAATTCAGTTCTTCTACAGCCGTGAGGTGTGTTTATACGTGTCAGACAGGAAGAAGTTCTGTTTAAGATAGGTTAACATGTCGCAGGAGTCCCTGGACTGTTTGCTGGTTGGCTGCCATTATTCTCTGGCTGCACTTTGCCGCTAAAAATTAAACTATCTCCATCTTTTTATTTTGGCCACATTCTAAACGGCTGCAGCTTGCTGGGCTCGGAGTGGCCACCGCAGCTTTCCTAAGACATTGCATGGCAGCTCTGCTCTGGTGTGTTCTCGCCTTTAGAGGTGCTGTTAGGTGGATGTTGTTACCCTCAGACAGAGCCATGCTAGCAGTTTCCCCCTGTTTCCAGTCTTTATGTTCAGCTAAATTTACTAGCTTTTAGCTGGAGCCTTATATTAAATTGACAGATATGAGAGTGAAATCAACCCTCTCATCAAACTCTCAGCAAGAAAGTAGACAAGCCCATTTCCCAAAATGTCTTAAGTCTTCCTTCAAACATTTAAATCATTTTGTCGACATGTTTTCCAAGTTTAAAACAAGTAACAACTGAGTTGAACACCAACTGCAATTCAAATCAATTTGAAAACAAACTAAGAGACTAAATCTTATCACTGCGGTGTTTCTTACATTTTCCTGATTCAGAATCAAGTCACTCGGGACAGTTCCATCATATAAATGCTTAAGATGTCAGTAAACTGTTTTTTTGTTCACTTTTTCTTTCAGTAAACTCTTAAGTTTTTAGGTAGGACAACCTTAAATCATCCCAGCTCCCACACATGTAGGCAACGTGTGTGTGTGTTTTTTTCCCCAGCTCCAAAGAACATTAAAGGCTGCCAGTACATTTCAACAGTTGGACCCTTTAAATATTTAAGGGAGGGATTGTAGCTAATTTGGATGATTTCAAAGAGAGCGTCTTAACTTTTAAAGTGGACATTTGGCTCCTGCTACTGTTTTTCCAACTCATCCATCTTAACTGTCGTGTGGTTGAGCAATTGATAGAATCTACTGTGTCACTGTTAGGATGCACAGATCACCTGCAGTGGAAAATGTTACTTATGTATGTAAAGCCTGTTTCTACAGACACGCAGCGTGTGGTCAGCACCTTACACACAGAGCACCTCTGTTCAGTCTGTGTTTCATATTAGCATTGATTCACAAGGACAAGTTCTCAGATTATTTAACAAAATGGGGAGGAAAAAAAAGAAGTATTGTGTCACTTGAAACGGTGTCACAGGGTTGGTGGCGCCCTAATTAATGGTCATTCTAGCCCCAGCTTTGTGTTACACAGGAGCTGCCTGTCAAACGGATAACCCTGTTGGAGGAATGCCACCTGCCTCGGTCTTAGGCATACATGTAGCTGCTTGTGAGGTGGATTTACCCACATAATGATCAAGGACTATTTGACTTGTGAGTAAAATCTTTATTAAAAGAAAATCTTGCCACAGGATGGCCACTTCAAATGGGAAAGGTGAGAAAGTGTCCAAATTTGAGACATTGAAACTTTTGGAGAAATGCAGAAAGGAAAAAGATGATGCCATGCACAGAGAAAGTGTTCTCAGAGAGAAACTCCGACTGTATGAGTCGAAGATGCGTTCAACTGAGGCTGTGAGACAGAAACTGAAGAGCTTGACTGTGGACAACAAGGAGCTGAGGAAACAAGTGAAGGCTCTTCGTACCGAGATTGGACTTGAGAGCAGCCCTAAGTTCAGTGGAAAGACCACAAAGGACATAATCAATGACTTGCATGAAAAGGACAGTGAGTGCAGTTCCCTGGTGGAGAAGACTGGGAAACTGAGTCTGACCATTGACGATTTGACTTCAGAGTTGGCTAATACAGTCACCTCAAAAACACTTCTAGAGGATCAAGTGCAATCATTGCAGCAAAATCTCAAGGATATGACAAATAATCAACGCCGCTTGCTGAAGTTGTGGGAAGACAAGAAGGTCCAAAGGGAGCAGCTTGCCCTCCCTGCAATTGCCCAGAAACCTGTGCAGAAACCATTCGTCCACAAAGCAGTTCAAACCGAGATGTCCGTCAGTTTATCCCAAAAGCTTCCAGCCAATGCTTTTGAGACCAAGCCATTTTCTCAGGACAATGATAAAACAGTTTTGGATAAACACAATTTTCCGACCTATGGGAAAGGCTTTCATCTTGACAAAGCTTTCATGCATGATGAAACAAAAGGAATAAAGAATTGACTCGACTCATTGACTGATATTTAATCACACACTGTATTGAGAAAGTAAAGCTGAGATACTTTTTAATTGTTATTTTTGACTTTTCGGTGCCTTGTGTAATTTGATTCTGTGATAATGTAGTTATTTCAGTATTTGTGTAACTAAATCTAACTTTATAGATCAACATTTAACTGAAGCAGCTTTTTTTTTTTAAAGCTATTGTTTGTGAGCTTATTCCGATTAGTCAAGCCCGCATTGGCCGAACTGCCTTACTGACATTTATACATATTTCTGTTGCTAAATAAGTTAATTAAACTAAATTCGGGTGGATGTGATACTGCCATCAGGCAGGAACACGGACAACTTTTTATTGGGGTCCTTCAAGGGTCCTTTGAATGCATGTGGCGCGATATGGGAAACGGTGGTAAATAGTTTGACAGCAGGAGAGCCGAAGAGCTTATTGTCGTTGTTTGGCTCTCCATTTATCCAAGCAACATGTTTTCTACAGAGCAAAGTTGTTGGTTTGTCCGCAAGGTGAGTCTTTAAACTTAATTATCCTTTCATGAAAGAGAAAACGTGTTGCGGGTGCTAGCGCGCTAACTTGAAGTAGCCTGTGTGTTTATGCTAACGTTAGTTCATCGGTAGCGTAGCTAATATATCTTTCAGAAAAATACAAAACTAGTTAAAGAACACTATATATGCAACTGAGGAAAAAAAGTTATGTACAATATATGAGCTTAAAACTGGAGCAAGGAAAAAATACGTTAACGTTAGCTGTATAAGACCTGTACTCATACAGCCTTTTACCCCACTAATCTTTGACATAATGGTGAGAGTTTTGGAAAGAAATGAGCCAAATGAAGCATGAATAAATCTGAAAAATGGGTGTCCGTTTGTCCACTTTTACGAGTTACCCAGCACGATGATCAATTAATAAGATCATACAAGTGAACAATTCTGGGTGCATTTTCATCATACCCAAGCCTGGTTTTATTTTCAAACATGTAAGATATGTAACAAAAATGCAGATGCTCAATAGTTTCTACCTCAGAATAATAGCTTTATTTATATTACACCTTTTAAAAACAGAGTTTACAAAGTGCTTTGACAGACAAAGCAATAAAACAGAAAGCTCAACAGTGAGGCCCAACAAAGCAAGACAAACTAAGGTAAGATTTAAACCCAGATAAAACAGGATAATAGATGAAACTAATCAATACGATAAAAATAAACAAATAGATTAAACAAAATAATTGATAACGTAAAGCAATGACATCACATATAAGCCAATTTGTAAAAAATAGTTTTAAGAAGTGATTTAAAAGAGAAGAACAGATAATAAAGAGGATACAACAAAACCACCCGGGGCTGCAGATGAGGATTACTTTTATTTGGACACTCTGCCTAATATTTTCTTGATTAGTCAAGTAATCGTTTAATCCTGTTAAATGTCAGAAAATAATTAAAGTTGCCCATCACTTAAGTATTAAACTGGATGTAAAATGCACTTACTGGTTAAACATTACTTAAAATCTGGGCCTTTTGTTTGTTTACATTTTCAGAAACAGGAACTTTTAACTCAAATATTTTTTTCCCTCATGGTGGAGTGGTGAACATTACCAACTAAGTATTGTTTAAACTTCTTACAGATTAAACTATTACTGCGTTTCATATCACCCAGGTTTACATCTCGGGTCTTGGGGGTAGACAATGTTAGAATAGGGTTTTAAAGAGAAAAGAGATCAAAGGTCTACAAAAATATCGAGAGGCCTTTTGGAATCGCCTATTATAACTTTTTATAACATATTGACAACTACAAAGCAGAATATGTTGTCTGTTTAGCCACTGCTTTGTAAAGATGGACCAATGATTTATGTATTTAATAATGACTGACTTCTCTTTTCAGGTGATTTGCTGGAGAGCGGTGGCCAGTATTGCTTGGGCTGTCCTGTTGTTGCTGCCCATCACGGTGGTTTTTGTAATCCTCAGCAGGTTCAGTCTGCTCCACCCCATCCAGACAATATCCGGTCAGTCACCACGGTCATTGTGCGATTTGACTCCTCATCAATCTGAAGTTGTGTGAATCTCACTGTGGACTGTTTCCTACATGCAGAATGCCTGTCCTTCTTAACATGTGCAAGTGCCATCTTCTCATTGATCCTGCTGTGTGGAGTGGTCATCATGGTGGGGTTCCTGAACCTGGAGTATTATACAGGTGGGTGGCAGATAACTGCAAATGTATATTTCATATTTCCTTGATTGACAAGGTCCTCCAGTCTCTGGTTTAGTAGGAGTTCAGTTTATCAGAGCAAAGATGCATTTCATCAGTTCAGAGTTTATGTATGTGTGTGATGATGCATCATATTATGTATGATGTATAGTCAGGGCCATAAGGATTTGGACTGTGACACAATTTTTCTAATTTTGCTTATTTACACAACCCCAATGGATTTGAAACTAATCAGTCAATGTGTGGTTGAAGTGTAGACTTTCAGCTTTAATTCAATGTCTAAAACAAAACAATCACAATGACTGTTTAGGAATTACAGCCACCCACATTTTCAGAGGCTCAAAAGTAATTGGACAATTGTCCGACAAATGGTTTCATGGCCAGATGTGGCCTGTTCTGTCACTATTTCATGACAAATGATGCCGACAATAGGATTAAAAATGTTACATTTCCAGTTGGTAGTTGGTCCTTGGAACTCTCAGCATGCGGACCAAAAGGGTGTCAATGCAAGTGAAGGAGGCCATTATTAGGTTAAAAACATTGGTGTACCGTGGTGAAGAATAAGCCCTTCATAACATCTACTGAAGTCAAGAACACTCTGGAGGAGGTAGGCGTTCCATTGTTAAAGTCACTATCAAGAGACGCTTTCATGAATATAATTACAGAAGGTTAACAACAAGGTGCAAACCACTTGGTGACACTGAAGAACAGGAAGGCCTCATTAGACTTTAACAGAAAACATCTGACAGCCTGACCAGTTACAGAACAAGATTCTTTGGCCAGATGAAACCAAGATGAACTTGTACCAGAATGATGGAAGTGTGGAGAAGGAAAGGAACGGCTCATGATCCAAAGCAAACCACATCATCTGTTTAACATGATGGAGGCAGTGCTTTGGATGGGCATGTATGGCTGCCAATGGAACAGGGTCACCGGTGTTCATTGATGATGTCACAGCTGATAGAAGCAGCAGGATGAGTTCTGAGGTGTTTAGGGCTGAACTATCTCTTCAGATTAAGACTAATGATACTAAACTGATTGGATGGCGCCTCACATTGCAGATGGATAACGACCTAAAACATGCTGTAAAAACAACCCAAGAGTTTCTTATGGCAAAGGAATGGAATATCCTTCAATGGCCAAGTCAGTCACCTGATCTCATCAGGTGACATGTGCTAGCCTTTGGTTGTAACTGGTTGTTTTTTCTGTTTCTCTTCAGTCATCCCAACTATTGCATGCTCAAAAATCGCCCTGTTGGGTCAGCTGCTCCACCCTCGTCAGTTTGTCAACTCCCTGGCCCACTGCATCATGGGAATAATCGTGGCCTGGTGTTGTGCTGTCACTATCGGGGGCAGATATGAGACAATCGGATACCCTTGCACACAGGGTGATGGGTAAGCAGCTGTCACGTACAACTCATCATGTTGAGCCTTCCGTGCTTCATCCTCAGTCTAATTTCCTCAATTTGTTTTTTAGCACTGACGGTTCCCCTCAGATGTGTCTGAATGAATATCACCTCTTCCTTCTGCTGGCTGGAGCCTTTGTTGGGTTCTCTCACAGTCTGCTTGGCGTGATCTACAACATGAACTACGTCTCTTTTCACACGGTTCAGGTATGGGGTTGTGCCAATTGTGAGTTGTAATCACTCAATCAAAAAATATATCAGTGGTCGTTGAAGACACATTTGTTTTCATTAGATCAACATGCACAGTGACAGTGGTGTGAGCCCTGTTATCACCTGTTACACAGGCTCGCCCAAACTTAAGAACAATACAATAACTGGCACCTCTTTTAAATGGTGGATGATGAACGTTGATGTTAACCCACTGTTGTTGTCCCCCCCCCCCAGCAATACAAATACCTTCGCTTTAAAGGATCCCTACCTTTGGTGGTGAAGTGCAGCGCCGCTCAAGCACTTTACTCTGTCAGGAACTACATTGTTGTGTATTTCTTTTTGGGTAAGTGATCTCTGTCTACAGATGAAACAATAACACAGAGCTCTAGGAGTGCTGTAGGAGTTAAAACTTCTTTTTATAGACATACTTATTCACTATTTCATTGTATATACGGTACTGTGCATTTTTGTTATTTTATCTTCCTATATTCTTATATTTAATATGTTCTTCTCTGTTACTTTAGTGGATATATTGTGCATCTATTAATACTTAATATTTTGATTTACTCTGTTACTTCGTTTGCAGAAGTATATCCTTGCTGCTGTAGCATACATATTTCCCCCTGGGGATGAATAAAGTATATATTTATATATTGTAGCTGAACTCTGTTTTTTATTTGCCGCACAAAGTTGTTTGAGATGATGGACAAAATATTTCATTTTATTATTAACAGGATATATTCCAAAGGCATGGATTTGTAAAACACTGAATCTTCATTTGAACAGGTCAGTATGGATTATGTTTATATATATATATATATATATATATATATATATATATATATATATATATATATATATATATAAAATCAATTTTATTTGTGTAGCCCAATATCACAAATTGGCTCAAGTGGCTTTACAATCTGTACAAACAAAATGATTCATGTCTGTGATCTCCACCTCCAGCTCTGTCCACCCTCTGGACAGCGTAGCTGGACTGCTGGACCTCTCCCTGCTCTACCACCAGTGGATCAGTGCCAGCTTCCTTCTCTTCACATGGCACATCACACTGCTGCTTTTTAGGATATTTGTCACTGAGGTATGTGAATCAATAACAGACAAAATGTATAAAAATCCCTAATATTGAAAAACCAACGGTCTCACAGTGCTGCTGTTTCCACACACTTCCCTCTCCGGTTCTCTTATCTTGTAAGAAGTTCTGGTTTTCTGTCGATCAACATTTTATTTACCAGACTTGAGCCCATCCAAAGGCTAAAGATTACCACCAGTGCCAGCTGGCCATGGTGACCACCATACAATTGCATGGACGTGGTCCAATTCTGACAATCACATCTTATTGACAGTTTGTGGCTGTAATTGGCTTAATTAAAAGTACAGTGTTGTGTTGAAGAGATGACTTCCGTTTGCATTTTAATTATTTAGAGACACTAGGGGGCAATGTTGTCATTGCTTTGAGTTCCCAAGTATCTGCAAAGCACCAGACCAGAGCTCATCTCACACGTTCAATTAAATGTACACTTGAGGAGTGGACTTTGAAGATAATATGTCATCTATTGTATTTCCGGTTATCTGCAGGTGTACAGTTTTCCTGTGCAGTCGTCCTTTACTGAGGATGCCCATCAGTGTCTTCCTAAAGTTCTAACGGACAAGCAGCCAATGATATTGAAGGTAGATAACGTACTTGATTTTCCTCCTCTTTGTGCTCACTTCTAATCGCATATGGTTGTTGTAACTTGTCATTTCCAAAATGTTTAGTTCCTAGCTCTGCAGGACTTGGCTCTGCTGTCTCAACACTCCCCATCAAGACGCTGTGAGGTCTTCGGTCTGAGTCAACCAGGTCTGTCTTGTTGTCTACACAGACAAGTGGTCCTTGCTTGAGTGGTTACTGATTGACTATTTGGAAGAAAAAAAATACACTCTGCATTAATCAGATTGTATTTATTACATAATTAGCTTACAACAAAAGCAAACATGTATTGATCTTTTCATTCTCGTCTTTCCCAGGTGGCCATCCTCACAACTGGAACGCCATCACTCAGGAGTGTCTGTCTCTGCTGGCTGATCTGACCCAGAGACTCTTAGCCTACCATGACACTGTAGCAACCAATGGCAGGGCCAAATCACTGTCTACTGGGAGTGACAGGAAGACCTCATCTGAGACATCAAGTATGTCGCTATAAAACATGAATAAATGTAGTTATTTATGCCCAGTTCCCTTCATCATTTCATTTGTTTCTTTCTTAAAGTAACCTCATGCCCAGAAGATCTGATGAGCCCGAGGCCGACTTTACTGTTGAAGACTCCCGCTTCTGTCTTTGCACGCTCCATTGTCGGCCCCCCCCAGAGCCCTCTGACGGCACCATTCACTCCTGACCTGGACAGCCCGTTTGCTTCTCCCGCCCTGCGCCGGCTCACTGCTCCTATGGACCAATGCTTGCCGTGGTTTGGCACGGTGCAAAGCCCACACATCATGAGGAGAGCCCCAAAGCTCTGGTCCACCTCCACAGGTGAGAGGAGGCTCAGATCAAACGGACACTTAAAGGTCCAATTTTATCCGGTAAATGACGAGTTCAACCTCGTTTGATCTGTTTCGTTATCGCTGTGAAACTAATGTTGACTCAGTTTTGAGGTGTATTTTGTACCTTTTCTATATTGTGTATTTATTCACCTTAAATGACTGAACAGAGGTTTTGGAACGTCTGGTATGGCATGATGTTGACTTATAGGTCAGGGTATCATTACATAAGTTGAGTAGAAGATGGATGATTAGTAGATGTGAGCTTTTTTTTGCTTGTTCCCACGTCTTTACTTGGCGTCTCTCTGTGCAGATTCACAGGTCAATGGCAGTCCCCCCTCATCCCCTGCCTCAGTTCCCAGTCCCAAGCAGGAGCCGTCCAAACCAAGTCGCCTGGCTCAGTTCCTTCAGAACAGAAAAGAACAGGTACTTCAATATACAATGGATATACTAATGTGTTTATGGCTCTTCATACTTAACATTTATTAACATTGGGCAAACAGTAGTTCGGAGTTCGTCTTGTCTGATTTTTTTTTTTTTTAACTTTCCAAAACCAACAATCCGACACTCATGTCTGCTGTATGCAGTGATTGGCTGTCAATCCCCTCTGTGCCGGCAGAGCGATAAGACAGAAGGAGTGTCAACTTAATTAAGAACAATTAAGAACCTCCTTGTAGCCCGGTTACTGAGGATTACCTCTGCTTCACAATGTAACAGTCACACTATCTGCCTTTGTTCTGATGGAGCGTTCGTCCATCTTTGTCATCGTTGTTTAGACCTCTGTTAAGTCTATAAAGCCATCATTTCTACATTTGTATTCCATTTTGTTGTTTAGTTTTGAAAGCAAAACAACTTTATACTTACTTGTCCCATTCAGGTTAAAAGTTTCTTGGCGAAACGCGTGCTGATAATGTATTTGTTTAACAAGGTAAGGCTGTGTGGCATGAACATGCTGTCTTCTTCAGACACTGAGGGGCTCCCTGCATGCTTTCATCTGACACTGTAGACTTTCATTTAGTTTTACTAAACCTAACAACCTCACCCTCCAAGCATCACTAATTTACCTCCTGGTTCTGGGCTCAATTCTGCACACATTACTAATGTAGCTCTTTTCCATTCACCTAGCTGTTACGATACAACCTTACTAATTACTTTAAAAGCTTGTTTTAAGGAGTTGCGTAACCTACTTGTCTTGCAGGTCACTTGAGTACTATAAACCAGTGTTTGTACCAATCAAATGTTCAGAAATCATGTCCTTATTATATCAGTAGTGTTCGGTACTGATGAGCTTATCACCACCAGATATTACACTTGTGTTGCACTATTTCCTATTTGTAGAGTTTGGTTAGTCTGCTTTGCTTCCTGAAGCTCACGTATCTTCCGTTGATCACACATGCATGTTGTGATGTGGTCTCATTAGAACCTGTCCAATCTAACCACTTCCTGATTCATCAGTCTACTGTAAAGATGCATTTGTCTGTTCAGTAGAAAGCTCGTTCAAGTTAACATTGTCTCTTACAGCTTCCAGAAGCTTCCAGTCAAGCTCTGTTTGCAGACAGCCAGGCTCACATCTGGGCTTTAGAAGGTGGGAAGAGATGATGGACTTGATTTTCATTTAATATGGATGTGACCCGTCCTTGTTAATACAACATGTACATTATTATGTCCTCTAATATCCTCCTCCAGGGCTGTCCTACCTTGTTCAAGCCTCCTTCTCAGAAGACCAGTTTGGCGTTGTACAGACTACATTACCCAGCATTCTCGGTTGCATGCTGGTCTTACAAGAGGTAAGCTGTTACCGCAGCCACCCTGAGAGCACACATGGGTGCAGCAACAATGATAAAACAAAAAATCGTATCAAATTTCCTAGCCCAAAGTGCTCTGAAGTGTTTTTGATTGTAAAAGACTGTTTAACGAGAAGCAAAGCTACCTGGGAAACATGAGTTTTACAGATGCTGTACATAGTGACACAGACACAGGATCACTCATGGCAGTTGTTTCCTGTCCTTGTTTTCAGGCAGTAGATCGACACTTCAAGCTGCCTCATGCCTCCAGTAAGCCCGTCAGGTCGTCCAGCAGCATGGGAGACTCCACTCACAAAACACTGCGCTTTGCTCTCAGGGCCACTCTCAAGACTGCCATCTACAGGATAACGACGACTTTTGGAAATCACTTAAAGTAAGGCCTGTCATTACATTTGACTTTTTTCCAAATCCTAAAAAGAATAATCATGCGTATAGTAATTTTTTTAATGTATTTTTTTAATTTTATTTTTTAAATCCTCAGTGCTGTTCAGATGTCTGCAGAGCACCGGAAAAGATTGCAGCAGTTTCTGGAGTACAAGGAATAACAGATTCTTATTGTGATGTGTGTTACATTAGCATAACTGAGGCAACAAGTGAAAGCCCATGCTAGTGCCTCTTTTAATATTTATGTCTGCACGATGTCATTGCGGATTGTATCTGATAAGCTAGATCACGTCTCCACGCATGAGGCGACGGCTTCCTGCCCAACTGATGGACTGTAACAGGTTGGAAACTGTTTCCTCCTGTGTTTGAGAGAATTAAACTAGCTCACTGTATAGATAAGCAACTCGTTCCAAAAGATATTTGCTTTATTTGTATTACAAGGAGGCCATATCAGGTAATCATATTTTACTTTCATGAATTGGGATGAGTTGTAAAGGGCTAGTTGCGCTGCATCAGTTCTAAATGATGTTCTTTTGGCTTCCACTTCATCGGCTGTCTTATGGAATTGCTTATTGTGTGATTTCAAAGCATTTTGCATTTGGTGTGAGGAGTGAGATGTCAGTGATGAGAAAGATGCTGTGTTCTCTTTAGTTTCACAGGTGTCTGAAATGTGTTCTGGAAATATATTTTTTTACCACTGGTTTTGTTCTAAACACCAGCCTGGAGAACTCGTTTACTGTTATCTGTGCACGTCAGTTCAGGTTCGCCAACTAGAAAATACACCACAGTCAGATTTACAGATCAGACACCACTGTTTGTACATGTCAACTATTTGTGTTTGTCGGTTTTTGTTCATGTGAAATAAGGCTCTTTCATGTCAGATTAAGGATGGAGATTTTTTTTGTGTGACTGGTAACAAGTGTGGGGAATCTGCCAACAAGTATTGAGTTTAAATTCCCACTCAGACACCTGTTGAATAAAAACATCATGTTAAGATCATTTTGCAGGTTGTTTTTTTTCACTTCTTGGCTAAAACAAGCCGGTCCTAAATGATCTTCAGCTTCCAGAAATGGAATGCAAGAGTTACTTAAGGAGTCCCTGGTTGGAAACAGCTGGAAGGAAGGTGTCTGCTTGAAGAATACAAGTCTTTTCCTCCACACACCTGACTTATCTTTGTCGGAGCAGCACAGGTGCTACTAATGGCCTTAAGGCCCAAATTTATTCAAATGTCCCAGTAAGCCAGCATGCACTGTACCAGAAGTTGCTAAATTAAATTAAACAATCATTAATTTGTTTACACCTGTTTTTTTCCAAAAGTCCTGCCATACAAGTTTTTTTTTTTTTTGATTTGTTGCATATGTTTTACACGATAACATATCTAACAGACCAAATTAATTGTAAAGCAAAAATGTGTCTATTTACGGAAGTTATACCGGCGACATCGCAACAATCCATCTGACAGAAAAGTCCTAATGGTAGTCCTGAGATGTTAACATTTGGGGTATACTGTAATTGTATCACATGCGCTTTAACTACACAGGGACAATACTGAGTTGCATTATGGGAAATGTAGGTTCCAGTGTTTTTGGGGCTTGAAGTCAATTTAGACTTTGATTTTTAAATCTCTTTTTTGTAATGCAGTATGAAATCATGTAACATTGGCAAAGAATATCAATAACTTGAATTATCACCGTTAGTGTGAGCTGTCAACTGTGAATGTTTCTGGAATTCTGCTAAAGTCTCCACAGATAAAGAATAGGAGCTCTTATGGCATTCAATAAATAAAATCAATACGGTACGTTACGACACAGAATGAGACCATGAAATGACATCAAGAGCACTGTCTTTTTGTTTATTGCACGAATCGTACACATTTCCAACTTAACTGGTAGAATGTAATATTAGGCCGTGGTGGACAAAAAAAATTGTTCATCAAACGCCTTATGTATACAAGATGCCAAAAATAGCCAGTGGGAAAATCTGGATACAACTGTCTCAAATGATGGATGAATATCTAGAAAGGAAACTGTCTTGATTTTTTTTTTTTTTTCTTGAACAAGAGAATCATAACTTTAATACTCGACAGCTGTTCTGCTCATAACAGAAGGATGTCATTTACGGAAAGGAAAAACTGAAGAAAAATGGTGCCTCAAGTCGACTCTTTTTTTTCTCTGGATTTTAAAAGTACTTTGTCCTCATATAGAATATAAACCTCTGCATCAATACCAATCAAATGTTTTGACATCTTTTTTTTTTTTCTTTTTTGAAGTCAAACAGCATTTGCTAAAGTTGATTTTGTTTTTACACTTTTAATATATATTTATATATGTACATATAAATTCAACTAACTAGAGTTCTCATAGAAAATGAGAAAAGCTGGACTTTATCGCTCTCACACAAATGACTGGCGAGCATATTGACCCTGCCGCACCCTCCCCCTCCCCCCCAGTCCTCTATTGAGTTGTCGTGTTCAAATGTTTGTTTGAAAGACGTCATTCAGCAACTGATTAGAGACCGTTAGCATCGCAGAGGCATTTTCAGGAACCACGTGGTTATTACTCCAACCTCAATTAGCACACAGGCAATTGTTTAACTTGGGATTTGATCCAGGTCTGTTCTGGCTCTTTAAAATGACCCAACAGAGCCCCACATCAATCACTATCCTATGCACATGCTGAACACCATCCAAGATTTCCTGTCAGAGATGGAGAGTCAGGGAGGAAGAAGAGGAAGGAGGAGGGGGAGCAAAGGCTGGTGGAAGCAAAAGAAAACTCTTCCTCAATCAAACAAAACATTTTAGTGCAAAATATCTCCCCACTCAAAAAAATAATCTAGAAGAATAAACTAAAGTCCACTGTGGGGTCTCCAGTGAAGGATACAACAGCCCCCCCCCCCCCCCCCCCCCCCCCCAAAGTCACACACTCAGTGCACATTTTGTCTGTGTCTCAAACTAAAGCGTCCCTGATTCAAAGTGCACTCAGTAGTGAGGGGGAGGGTGATGGAGAGAGGAGGGGAGGGAGTAGCATGTCGGGTGATGCAGCATGTAGGGGTTTAGTAGTCCTTGGAGAGAAAGCGTGTGAAAAAAATGCAACTAGCTGCACAAGCTCGGGGCAAGTAATCAGTATGAGGCAGGGGCGATTCAGTCGGGGGAGGGGACACACACACACTGGGGTGTCCCTCTACTGGTTCAGATCTTTAAGGAAGTCACATTTAGGGGATGGATTGATGGTATGATTCTCAGCCCTTGATCCCTGCTGAAACGCATCAGCACAGAGAGCTCAAGAGGTGTGTCACTAAGGGAGGGTGGGGGGGTACAGCTCCCTACAGGGTGCCTACAGAGGAGGTGCTTGTTGACACACACACACACACACACACACACACACACACACACACACACACACACACACACACACACACACACACACACACACACACACACACACACACACACACACACACACTACATTGTTCTGGGGCTAGACAGAGCATATAGATAATGTATGCACAAGCAGGGACTCTCCGAGTGGTTTATAGGGATGTAAGAGCTCACTAAACCTCTTTGTACAATTCTCAAAAATCGGGATTCTGGAAGTGTGTCTGTAGTCGTCATTTGCACACTCACAACTGCTGTAAAACCAGGCGTTAAGCTCTGTCACTCTGCTTCAAATGTATGTTTAATTTAGTGTGTTTGTATCTGTGACTTTGTATGTGTGTAAAAAGAAAAGAAAAACAAGTCTGTGGCTCGTCAGTGTTTGAGTGTGCCAGTGTGCCTCAATTCAAGGGCAATAATAGTATGCATGTATGTTTGTATGCATGTCTAAGTGTGTGTGTGTGTGTTGCTCAGGAGGACATGCACTGGACGTGGTCTGGACCTCCTTCCTCTTCATCAGAGGAATCTGGAGAGCTCCAGGACTCGTCTGTGTCTGTGTCTGCACCCTCACGACGGGCCTGCATCGAGACACAGAAGAGGACACAGAAAAGTTAGAATGAGACTCTTTTTGGCTGAAATAATATGGAAACATCTTGCCAACCCGATCCTTTGTTACAAATTGCACTGTACATTTTTAGTGCTAAATTACCAGTGTATTCCAAGAGTAATACTAACTGCATCCTACAAGGGGGACTCCAGCAATATAGTATTACCTTTCCATAAAACTGGGGGACTCGCAAAACCAAGAAAAAAAGAAAGAAAAATCAAAGCAGAGGCACAAACTATATATATATTGTGTTACTACCTGTCTGGTAGATGCTCACTTCTTTTCAACTCCACACCCAAAAACATAATGAACAAATGCCCGTTTGTTAGAGAGTTGGAGAGCTCACCCTCTGAGGCCGTCTGTTCCTCATGTGTCTCATCAGGAACCACAGCAGCTGGGTGTCGTACTGGTCACCGTGGCGCACACTGTCTTCATCGCGCTCCCGCTTGTTTTTCTTCATCACCTTGACCAACACAACAAACGGGTGTGAATTTGCCAAACAGGAGCACGCAACCCACAACAGACCAATCGCATGAACCTCCTGGCGGAGATAATAGAGCAGAATAGAATACCTCTTTTAGGCCCTTGAGTCCTGTGGGGCTTTCAGCTGTAGGGGCCCACAGTTTGATGTCGTGGTCCAGCCCACTGGTGGCCATACCTGGAAGATTGGGGTGTGGCTCCAAACAGTTCACCTGTAGTTGTCGAGGGTAGAGAAAATTAGTGAGATGACAAAATGAAGATGGCTTAAAAGTTTTAAAAAGAATATTGTTAAGACAGATGTCTCAAGAGCAAAAAGCTAACTCTACTGTGAAAGAAAATACAACCAGTACACAGTGAAAGTGTATTTTATCAAAAATAGCATTTTGCTGGAATTTGGAACGGAATACAAATACTGAGTAATCAACACTAAGACAAAGAGATTACAGAAGCACTAGTTCACTTTTTTACAGCCTATCCTAAGTCATCTTTGAACCCAACAAATATATGTCATCCTTTGACTCACCACTCCTCCCCTGTCTCCCTCCATAAATTGGACAATGCGAGCTGAGTACTTGTCCCACAGGTAGATGTGTCCGCAGTCACTGCCGCTGACCACAAACTCACTGCACGGCCCGTAGAAGTTCACCCCCTTCACTGTGAGAGAGAGAGAGAAGTGAAGATGAGGGAGGATGATACAGTGTCCGTCTGTGTGATAACCAGAATCTCTCTGCAGCTGTATACTTTAAGAAAAAAAGGACTCCATGGATTACATTTTGTAATAAATTGTTGGGAACTAAATAGAACACCTGTTGCATTATTGCGGTGTCCCTTGTATCTCCTGCGATAGTCCGCCCCATCACTGTGGTTGGAGTCAAACAGGTAGATGTCCTCATCATTGTAACTGACCAGGAGCTCTGCAGACAAAAAGAAGGTCAAACAGTCTTTTGTTAATTCCCTTTAATGCCATCAAGGCAGAAGGTGGTCTGAGCTTCATTCAGACAAGTTCAGCTAAATTGTTGATCTCAGAAAAATTGATTTTTATTGGACATAAGTAAATTCCTGTAATTGGCTCTAAATCTGACCTGACTGGTGTTCTGCAAAGATGAGAGCACATGCATGCTTTTTAGAATAGACCCCATTCAGTTTGAGTGTCCCTGATATTGCATTGTGATTGCATCAGGAAGGCTAACAAGGGCAAAAGTTTGGGCGTTTTAAGACATTGAAACAAGCATGCAGGATTCAGACCTTTCAATATTTCTAAAAGATGTTCATAACGGAAGGAGAAATTAGGGAAGGATAATCAAAATGAATTCAAAGATGAATGGGAAAGGAGATTGCAAGGAAATGAAATCATGCTATGGGGTATTCAGTTATTTCCATACACAATGCATACAAGATGTTCCATGTCTTTATTTCCACTGTGCTCATGATAGGGAACTGTAAATGTCATGTTTTTAGTACTTTGAGCTTATTGTTTACCTGTGCCATCGTGACTGTACACGAGGCAGGTTATGTTGGTTTTGGACTCACTGGATACCAGATGTGAAGGACAAAACTTTTTCAGCACACCATTGTTGTCATTCTCATTGATCTTCCTCTGGTCATAGATCCTAAAGAGGGTGAGGAGATGAAGAAGTGAGCAAAGAATAAAGGAATTCAGAAGTAACATCCAAGAGACAGTAAGCAACAATTTCAAATATTTCTATACTATTTCCATTGGATGCCATTTTGCATTAATAGTGAAATAATCAGCATTAGAACCACAACTTGAGTCTCATACCTCACATACTGGTCTCTACCGCCCACAGCAAACTGGTGGGTCTTTGCTGGGTTGACAAAGATGGTGTACAGCCCCACTTTTTTATCACCTTCCTTTACAACCACCAGTTTACTGCCACACAAATTTAAAAAAAGAAGACAGAAAAACAGGAATATTATCTCTGGAAAGGGGGAATGTTTTAAAAAATAATTACGGCTTATGGCAAACACAGGAAAACTGGCAAAGAGGAATGTATTAAAAAGATGAAAGACAGGATATTTGCGCAACAACACCACAAACAACTGCCTAAAAAGGACAGAGTTGTATCAATACTTGTTTATCGTGTCGTAGTTCATGATACTGTGCTCACATATTGCACAAAGCAGTCAGTTGAGTTAAAATCCAATTCCAGAGGTGACTGAATTTGAACTTGGTAAACTTTAATAATACTATCACTCACTTAGCAGGACGGTCCAGACGAAGGTCAATACCAAACACCACAGCATCCTCTCCAGCAGACAGAAAGGAGCAGGGGGAATCAGGCTCAAGGGCCAGCTGGAACAAAAACAAGTAGAAACTAGAATTACCACATAGCGATTGCATGCCATTTCCCACAAATGCCAGACATTTGTGGGAAATTGTCATAATTAGCATATGATATCATCCTGAGTTATGGCCAAAAAACATGTTTTGTGAGTTTACGGTAACCTTTGACCCCCAAATTATAGTGAGTTCAACACTTCCATTCACACCTACAGTACACAGACACTCACCTTGTGTGCCGCCCCTTTGTGCTGTGCGACCCGTTTGGTGTTCTTGCAGCGCTGTGTGGCAGAGAGCTCGGCCACTCGGATCTGACCATCTCGAGCGCACATGGCCAAGGTGGAGTCTCCACTGTGAGGCAGGAACTTTGCCTATGTAGACCAAGGGCAGGGAGAAGAGAAGAAGTCTCTGACCACAATAGTCACTTTGATTAGCCACTCACTCAGTCATTACAATCTGTGTCTATCATTTGCTAGAGATAAACATGAAGTAATCACTAACCCTCATTGTTAAATCAAGGATTTTTTTTTGTTTTCTCTTACCTGAAAGACATTGCTCTTGTGGCCACTGTCAAACTCCAGCTCAGCACGGCGGACAGCCCAGTCCCAGATCACCACTCGCAGGTCGTCGCTGCCCGAAGCCAGGCGGGTGCCCGAGGGGTTGAAGTGCAACGTGTTGACGCAGCCCGTGTGCCTCTCCAGTCGGCCCTGGAGCTCCAGCCTCTGCACGAGGCCACGGGCTCCACACACACGCCTCACAAACTGGTGCGAGTCCCGGCCGATCTCCCTCGAGCGCAGCGAGGGTATCGCCCGCCATACAGGGCCACGCAGGTCACAGAGCTCTGCTCCAAGCCAGGCCTCCATAGCCTCATCGTCGTCTTCATCATCATCATCATCTTTCTGTTCTTCTTCGTCGTCGTCCTCGTCGTCATCCTCGTCTGAGCTGGTAGAGTGATTGGTGCCGCCGCCAGGTCTATTCCTCTTTCTAGCGGCCCGTTTCCCACCATCTTTATCCTTTGCCCTCTCCCGTCTGCCTCCCTCACTCTCTCGTTCACCGTCCTCCGTCAGGGAGTAAAGACCGCTGCCATCCATGCTGTCCGTGTCTTCCTCCTCCTCTCCCTCTCTGTTTTCTCCCATCTCTCCATCCACATCGGGCATTGGCTTGTCTCCAGATGCCTCTCCTGTGTCTTTGGGAGCTACAGAAGTAAGGTAAGCCAGAGCCATGGAGGATGTTTAGACAGTGCTATCTCACTGGGAGATCCAACAAAAAGGTGTACAACTGCTACTGTAAACTGTAGCACTAGTTCCTTGCAGTAAATATATGTCGCTTTAAATATGAACATAAATTAACATACATATTGTAGCATTATTTCCACCATATCAAAGTTAGCAGCATACAATTCTTAAGAAATGAATGGGGTTACCATCTTGAGAAGAAGACTGTGTTTGTCCCTCTTTGCTTCCAGAGGCATCTGTCTCCTTGTGTTGGTCTTCTTCTGGTTCTTTTTCTTCAGAACCACCTGGTAAAACAAAACATGTCCTCTGGTTAACTGTATGCTGAGCATGCTCGCTCGCACAGTTATGGTCCAGTATAAATAGTCAGTTATTTTCATGCACTGATTCATTTACCGTTAAGCGCAGTGGATTTCCCGTCAGTCCCAGACATTATGTCTCCGTTGTCCTGCGTCGACCTATGAATAGAAACAATATTGAGGTTGTTTATTCAGCAAAAATAACAAGGGCTCAAATAAAGGCAACAGAAAACGTGTGTGCATCTACGACACCATTGCTTCCACTCGCTGAACTGTTGTCAACTACCGACGCCGCACTGTGTGCCGCGAGGCACAATATACCTGTCCACACGAGCAGCCAGGCTAATTTTACTGCCTGTCTCGCGCTATCTGTTGTGACATAAACAAACGTACTCGCTTGGTAGCGGGTTCACAGGCCCGACTACTGCCGTATTTTGCTTTGTGATGCTTAACAGTGCATTGTCCTCTTCAGTGCTCGACTACCCGACACTGTTGTCAACGTCAGCTAATGCTAACTAGCCTGGGGTGGGCTAACCAATATTTAAACTAAATCTTCCTGCTGAACAACCAAACAGATGGTCATAAAGCGAACAAGCAGCTAACATTGCGTGTAGTGGCTAACTAGCATAGCTTGCGTTACCTCTACTCGAAGGCCCGACGAGGCGTACTTCTTAGTTTGGTCCTGATCTTTATTGCAGATTTATTTTCTCCACCTGACTACTTAGCAATTGAGCTAACTTAAGTGCCTCGGCTAGGAATTCTTTGACCGTAAATACACGACATTAGGAGTGCGTGCATAAAGCTTTTTTTGTAAAAGACAGTCTATAAAGCGAGCTAACTGCGTTCGCACAAGGTTGACTGCTCTGTTTATGTTTTGACGGTTCAGTTTCTTTTTTGGGGCTCCATTTCCGGTGTCGTGCTCGCTTCGCTTTTTTTTCTTCCGGAAGTTTATAGACGAGACGCGCGAGGCAAAATAATAATAACGATAATATTACTACTACTATATACTATTACTGCTACTACTACTACTAGTAGTACTAATAATAGCAATAACTATAATGTTGTTATTATTGTTAATAATAAATAGGCTACTATAGATCACCATTGTTTAACACTATATGTATCAAGTGTGGAGTTTAAATCGTGACTAATTTAATTAAACTGAACAAATTCCACATCGATTTATATTTTAATTCATCACTTTAGAATCTATTTTCTTAATTCATTATTTTTTTAAAATATTTTTCTTGGCTATGGCTCAGCGTCCCCTGGGGACTTCTTCACATTCTCTGAGCAATAGTGTCGGTCTACATTGATTTAGGAATATGAGAAAAATATTTGCACAAAACTTAATAATGATGTTCATTAAAGTAACTAGACCTTCTCTCCGTCTTCAAAATAGGAAGGACAGTGTGATTAAGCAATAAAATGGCCTTGTCTTAAACCTGCTTTATAGATTTCTTTAGCCGCTTGGTCTGTAAACCATTGCCATATTTTACCTTATAAAATTGTCATGGAAAAGCAAGCAGTCTTTTTTTTCTTTGTACATTTTCATTATTTTAATCATTTTATTTATTCAATTTTTTTGATGAGAGTAACTTTAAATATATTTCACTCAATTTGTTGAGTTGCTTTAGAAGGTATTTTCCCTATGGCCAGATTTACCTGCAAGGGGGGCTCAGAGTTGGAGGAAACATCTGGCTCCCTCACTCAGTGTAAAACAAGATGGGATTCCCCAGCTTCCTTCCTGTGTTTATGTCATGGGCTTAATGACAGTGATCTATAGTAAATCCCATGCAATGAGGATGTTCTTCTCCCTGTCCCTGTTAGATCCCTTGATTCTTTACTATCTAACTTATAGAAACACATGTACACACCACAGAGAACTCATAGTCACCTGTCAAAGCTGTTTATAATCCACATGGAATGTCAGCTGAGAGTGGGAGTGTGCGGGAAAGGATTACTATGTAACACAGAGAGTTTTTTACAGAATAAAATGATGTGTGAGTCTTTAGTCTTTTAAGTCAACCACCAAAACACTATCTGCCAACAATTTTAATAATCTGCTGATCAAGTCATTTATCAAGCAAATTGTCAACTACTGATTTGATGATTTTATCTTTTTTATATTA
Source organism: Cebidichthys violaceus (assembly GCF_023349555.1). Lineage (NCBI taxonomy): Eukaryota > Metazoa > Chordata > Actinopteri > Perciformes > Stichaeidae > Cebidichthys > Cebidichthys violaceus. Next base: position 12,433,395 of record NW_027176964.1, read on the forward strand.
CTATGCATTTTTAGAGTTTATAGAACAATCATTCAGAAATAATTGACACAATAATCTACAGATTAACTGGCAATGAAATAACCATTAGTTTGAGCCCCATAAATACAATGAAACCAACATCAATACAACAATGTGAAATGTTTTAATTGCTGCCAAGAGCTGGAGGAGCTTCGTGCATGAAGTTTTTAAACTGTATCAAGAGATGCACATTTTAACCTTGAAATCAGGTTCATATTTGCATAAATATCAAACGTGGAAATAATCTGCGTTGATTAAACACCGTCTGTCATGTCTAAAAAAACATTGGAAGTTTCACAAAGACCGGGTTTGACAGGGCTTGTTTCACTGACGACTCATTTCAGAAGTAGGGGGAAATACAACATTTCTTCTACGACCACCTCTGTGGAAATATCACAGAAGAAGGAAGCGGGAAGTTCACACAGCCGGAGAGGGTTTCACGGCAGCCCACCACATGCAGCGCTCTTAAACTGCTGCAGCTCTCCGCGTCCTCCAGAGGCGATGCTGGAGTTTGGAGAGACGAGCGGACGGCGCTGAGCGCAGCTATCATGCCGTGCGCAGGCTTAAAAGAGGGACAAAGTTGTTCAATTCGGCATTAACGCGCTGTTTATCACCGCTCTCAACCGACAACAATGGAGTACTGGAGGCAATGTGCGATGTGGCTGATCAGCTGCAACGTGCTGCCCGCCAACCACCGGGTGACAGCGGACACTGCGAAGGTGTTCGACCTGGCGCAAACCCTGCGGGACGGGGTGCTGCTTTGCCAACTGCTGAACAACTTGAAACCTCACACGATCAACCTGAAGGAGATCAATCTCAGGCCGCAGATGTCACAGGTAGACTGATCGTTTCTGCGCAGCTCTCGAAACAAACTTATGGTCGTAACGTGTGCAGACAGAGGAACTGCAAAACTGCTGTGGAATCCAAATTAGGGTCGCCAGACATTAATGGGATGTAAGAGCATGCCGTAATAGCAAACGGTGTTAGAGTGTGTGTTAGATGTCAATTTAAAGTCATTTTCACTTTACAATTAGGCGCTCCAGAAACAATTTAGCCCGGTGAGTGGAATAAACCGTATCAATGTCACTAATGCTTTTAAACGCTGACTGTAAATTAGTTGTGTATGAAGTATAGGCAACACAAGAGAGAAGAAATGAGTAGGTGATAAGAAAAGAAGCAATTCCACATACGGTCTGTAAACACACCAACATTTAAAAAAAGTAAAATCTATCATTTTTAGATTTGTCGATACACCTGCAGGCAACAGCACATAACTGCATAAATAAGCCTTATTCAAGGGTTCTTAAAAGTTTGATGTGGTGAGGTGAGTTTTCCCTTCAGGCCACTCTGTCAAAATAGTGAGGATTTTCAGCATAAAGGAAAGCTTTTTGATCATTTCCAATCTGACCAAAGTCCAAAGTGACACATTGGGTACCCTTTTCTATGTTTATATGTCCTTTTTTAAAATCTTACTTCAAGCTCTTTTGATTTACTGAGGTAGCACTATATGTCCCTTAGCCTGTAAAACCCAAAGGGGATGATCCAAAGCTTGACTTCTCGTTACCCATAATTCTTCCTTCTGTCACAGGAGAGGCCTGATAAAATCCTGGCTTTGATCCACCCATTTGTTCGGGAACTTTTATGTGTGCAGCAGCTCATAGTTTGCTTGCATCTGAGTTTGAAGCCATGTGTAGTTAACTATTAGGAGACTTTGTGAGTTCTTACACTTATTAACACAAACTCAAAACGATGTCTATCTCTATTTTGTCTCAGTAATTGAAAATAGGTTTAATAAAACAAACTGAATCTTAATGTGGTTACAAAAAACATATTTTACTGAATTGAAACGGATGTTTGAAGGAATATATCTCCTTAATTCAACTCACTAATATACTATCAGAACAAGACTTCCTGTGCAACGACATTCAGGCAACGTTGCAGGTAATTAGATCTTCATCAGGTCTTCTTAAATGATACATATGACACACGTATCATCGAGACAGACTCTGACCACTCTCCAACATCTTGGCGTCTTAATAAGGTCAAAGGACCCATTAGTAAAAAAGACCATCATATGAAGCACACACACCCAAAACTTGAGTGGACTTCACATGATTAGTTTTTGAGAGATTAGATACAAAATAGTTTCAGTTGTTGTTTAGACATTTATTTGAAATGCTGCATCACCACAGATTTCCTGAAAATGATTTAAGCAAAGAAACTGTTTTTGATTTTACCATCCACAAACTGCCATAAATAAATTGAGACATCTAGCCAAACTGACCCATTGTCCTTCGAAAATCTTTGCTTCTGTAATAAATAACAGCCAGTTCCTGAGTAGGGTATTTGATTGTGCTTATAAACTGCATTGCTGTGTATGCGCTCCGTCAGTGCACATCCACTCTTTTATCTTCTTGCTAGTAAAAGCAAAACCAGGGCATAATGTGGCGAACAAGGAATAGCCAAAGCCTGCAGCTGTAGGCCGTCTGAATATGTTCGAGAAAGGCATGTGTGTCAGTGGGCTCCAGATTTTAAATGGCCCTTTCTTTGTGCCCTGCTGACCTACGATCTTGGAAAGAAAAACATGGGCATCAAGGTAATGGACGAGAGCAGAGAGTGCAGTGCACTGTAGTGAAAATGTGCCCAGAAGTGCTATTTATATCTTATGTTTGGCCATAGTGCAAATGCAAAACATGGAGTGTGACAGTAAAATTCATATGTATAAATTATAAATAATTTGGCCCTCAATGTCATCTCTGCTTTTGTTATTATAATAAACATACCGTGCCAAGGAAGACCTGCACTTTTATTGTGTGTGTGTGTGTGTGTGTGTGTGTGTGTGTGTGTGTGTGTGTATCTGTATCTGTAAAGCCAAGGGTGCTGTGATTATTCTCAAAGTAGAAAGTGAATATGTACCAGGGGCTGTGACTGTAATCAGGAGTGGTGCAAAGCCATCATGTTCATGCACTTCCTCTGCAGACACACAAGGCCCCAGGGGGGCGGTGGAGTGATTACAGGCGTCTCCACGATGAGCTGCTGTGATAAAAAGGAGCCTATCTAGTCTCAAGAATCAACTCGGACTCTTGTTTAGTCATCACTTAACAATGTGCAAAAGGGAAAATGATGTCGGTGCAGTTGTTTACTGTTTGAATGATTTACTGTTTTTTTTTTTTTTCCAGAAGCATTTGTGCAGATGGATTTTCAGTGGCCCTCGCTTGAACCCATAGCCATAAGCACATTTTCTTTATGATTGTTCTTTTACTCCATACTTCCCACAGAGACACAGATCCTATTAGGAAGTGACACCGAAAGAGCACATGTTTTGTGGTTTAATTTTGCACTGTGAAACGTTATGTTTTCACTTTCAGTTTGCTGTGTGTTGTTCACCTTCACTTTTAATAAGGCAGCTTCAAGTTCTCTGTCCCCGCATTATAGTGTTGATGTCGGTTTAATAAGGTTAAACAGACTTAAATGGTTGGTTCTTTCAAATGACATGAGACACGTAAGTGAGGCACGTAAGGTTTATGCTGATTTGTGATGCTGAAGGCATTAAACATATTTAAAACATTAAACAGCAATATCTCTTTCCAGAAACAATGGCGCTGTTACTCTGGTTAATCCATGCGATCAACAGTTCAGCAGTTTAAAGGGACTCTTTCTATGGAAAGAATACTCTGTACATACAACTGTTTCTGTGAAGAAATGTCAACTATACAAAGTATTATTGCAATGTGGTGAACATCGAGAAATCATGAGATTTCTTTTTTTTACTTTGCATCTGTTTCAGGTGCCTCACATTATCATTAACAGCAAAAAGAAAAAAATGGAGTTTGTAAAAAAACTAAAACCATCTGCATGGCTAGGTACAACTAAAATACGTTTTTTCTTTACTCATTTGTCATGGTTTGGAGGGACTGACCCATCGAAGTTATTCCTAGAGTCATGAACAATCCAATGGATATTTTAAGATGATTCTAGCAAATAGAAGAAGGCCCATATTTCAGTAAGTGTTATACAGAGACAAGGGATACTAAATGATGTGTCAATTTCTGCCCTTTGCAGTTCCTGTGCTTGAAGAACATTCGTACATTCCTGACTTCCTGCTATGAGGTGTTTGGGATGAAGAAAAATGACTTATTTGAAGCCTTCGACCTCTTTGATGTTCGAGACTTTGGAAAGGTAACACCCTCATCCATGTTTTCACGTATGGTGATATTCTTCAACAATTCACATATATCTTCTGTTCTGTTCTTTTCTGTTCTCTTTCCCTTGCAATGATTAATGAAAGTATTCAAGCTTTTCAACACTTGACTTTTACAAGCTGTTTTACAGGGAAATGAGTTTGAGTGAGCACATTGGCTGTCTGCCTAATAAATAGTTCATTTTACAGTTTTTCTACATTTTTCAGATGTTTTAGTTAGAAACAATAAGAAAATTGTGTTATAGTTTGCAAACTAGCAAATTATCATTGTATTGTCAAAACTCTTCTTGCATAAATCACATAATGGTGTCTGAAAATATAAGGCTGTGTGAAAAAACTACTCGGATACATCAAAAGAAACAATTTCTTATCATATTACATCAAATCCTGGTTCTGCAGCTGCAGTTATTCTGTAGTGATACAAAAACAACTGTTAAGGAAAGTACTTTTCATTGAGAAAAAAAATCTTGAAAATATTTAATGACATTTTTTACTACAATTAATTTTAACAAGTGACCTGTCATCATTTGCAATCTACATCTGAACATTGTAGACAAATGGAAGCATGGTGTGTGCATGTCTGTGAGTTTCAATGTGTTTCCACCCATCGCCCGGTCTTCCATTTTTTTCTGATGCTCTTCTGATGGGCTCGGTCGACTCCATTTTATTGACGCGTTATTGTGGGAGCTGGTTTCAGTGAGTGTAAACAGTGTTACCAGGTCAGTGGGTTTGTAGTGCGCTCCTCCTAGCTACTCAGTGGACTCTCGCAGCAGAGAAGCCTGATTTAACTGAAGAAAGCACACTCACTCTGAACCAGCCTTATTGCCTCATTTCCTCGGTTCAGTGCATTCGGTGCATAACTGTGCCTCGGAGCTGTATGAGCTGCCTGAGCATCTCTGGGTTATCTATGGGGAAATATAGTATGAATGTAGTTTCTTTGTATTAATCTGCACTGAATATCATTATTAATTCAGTACATCTATTAAAAGAGATCTATGCAGTGATACACTTTATTTATTACATCTAAAATAGAGAACATTAAGTCTGTAGAAGTGTTATTATCATTACAAAAAGCTTCACCTGGGTGAACTACAAACCCTTATGTACTATATTTTCTTCTTATAAATGTCATTATTTTGTCATCTATTTTTAATCATTTATACACTATCGCAGGTGGTTTGAGAACTCCAGGTATATGTTAGCAAATTTTTAATTAAAATAATAATAATAATAATAGAGGCAAAAGGGGTAGGAGTCCTTTAGTCAGGCATATTATACATAATTAAAATGCTTGATTTGGTGCAGAGAAGGGGTCATTGGTGCTCTCTATAAGTGTGAGGGCTTGCATATTTAGCTTTGCGTGCAGTTTCACCACACAGACTCCTTTCTTTCAGTTCAGTGTGTTGTGCTCTACAGAAGCTTCCAGTTAATCTGGCTGCTGATAATCCCGCATGGGAGGTGCTGCCTGTAAATATGTACAGTACATACAAGCTGGGCTGCATAATCGCAGTCATGTTCAAGAGTTGTCCATCAAGCTTCCGGAGGGGGAAGATCATGTCGCATCATAACTTGTTTTTAGTTAAAAAAATACGGGTGTCTGCAGGTTCGGCGATTGGGTTGGATCGCCTCCAGGAAGGGTTGTACAGCCGAACAAGAAATCCTCAATCTCTTCCCTATTTTCCAGAAAACATCCAAAAGAGAACATCTCAAATCTCAGCCAGTCTAATCCACCCGGGTTGAGGTGTGCCAACTCTGCCCGTAGACTGAGCATTAGTCCACTGAATATCTAATGAGAGCTCTCTAACCTACATTCCTCTGCTAAATTACTACTGGCTTACAGTAGTACACTAACGGCCACGCTGACTGCATGCAGCAGCCTGGAATGTTTATTTCTTTCCTCAACATAACATGTCAACCTTGACTATAAAAGCCAAATGTTTGCTTATGTGAATAGAGAATTCAATTTTACGTTGAATGGCTGTTTTTTTTGTTTTCTTCTTAAAGAAAGAGATACATGTTTGGTAAATACGGTTAATAGCTCTTTTGTGTAAGATGAAAAGAGTGATACCACTCTCATGCCTGTACATTCAATATGAAGCTACTGGCAGAGGGGCGATGAGCTTAGTTTAGATTAAAGACTGGAAAAAGGGGGAAACAGATATCCTGGCTGTCTGAAAGTAATAAAATCCAAATATCCTCTGAAGCTCACTAAATATTGCTCAGTTTTTGTACCGATTGAACAAACACCTTCAATTTGCGCTTAAATGAGACCCTTTGAGATTTACCTATAGTTTATTGTTAATATGTGTGAGTACTACTTGTATAATTTAGCCAAAACATAACCATCAGGCATACACATTTGATTCATTGCATGATGTTTCAACTTTACTTAAATTTTTTTCATGGTGCTCTGGGGATTTAAGATACACTTTGATACAAGTGTGGCCTGTTTACACTTCAGGTTTGAGAACAACTTGTTTTTAAGACCAAGTTCTTCCTTTTGCAAAAATGCCACAGAAATCAAATCATGTAATTTGTGAGACCTTTAGGACCAGGGTGTATTTCAGGTAGTTGTGGAAAAATTATACACAAGTAAATATTAGGGCTTAAAAAGTACATAACACCACATTTCAAATAAATGAAATCATCTCACTTAAAAGGCAGATTTTTTTTGTTTTGTTGCAGGAAAGTTCTGACTATCATGAAAAACTAGTGAAGATGCAGAGCATTTCTTTTTTAAAGCTGGTCTCTCATACTACAAAATTTTTTCAAGTCACAAACACACCTGGGTTTAGCCAAAGCCACAGCCATCATTCACACAGGAAGAGGAGATGACTGCAGATAGACAGACTGTTATAGTTAACCCCATTCACCAGAAAAAAGTCATTTGCAGCATTGCTTCTTGGAACTTCTTCATGCCAACTAAAGAAATGACTAAGTTTGTCTGGGCATAATTTGGAGATAGAGCTATGAAATTAGTTCACATAACACACACAATAAAAGCTTTCAATACTGTATGTCCCAACATCTTGTGGTTCATTTCTATGGTCAGTAATGAGAAATGATAAGTCATATTTTAACGAAAGTGAGGAAATTGTAATTTTGATAATATTTCATATTGGCGATAGAAGCAGCATGTAGAGGTTTCAGCATATTGGTTTGTTAGTGTAGTAGTAATGTAGTAGCCTTGTTCCGGTACAGATCTGCTGATCAGACTTCTCACTTCTATCTCATACACAAACACCCCCACCACCACACACATAACCATACACACACACACACACACACACACACACACACACACACACACACACACACACACACACACACACACACACACACACACACACACACACACATAACAGTAAGATGCAAGAGTTTGAGTTTGAGCAAGCATGACCATTTCCTGCAGACCATGTGTGTCTTTCCCTGCCTCTCTGTCTGCTGTCCGTCTCATTTCAATTATATTTATTGGCATAATAATGATATAATGGTAATAATGTAAATAATGCAAATTATATAACTAATATAAATAATAATAATAAAGTTTTGCCAACCAGATTGTACTTGTATTATAAGAGAAAAAGACAATAAATCACATTAGGATACAACACAACATGGGCTACAAACACCAATTTCTCCAATGCTGAGAAAGGAAACCAATGCGGAAATGACAAAAACTGCTGTGAACAGAGTCGATCCCCATAGACCCCACTTGTCAAAATGCCCATCTTTACAGCATCTTACATGTTTACAGCCTGGCACAAATAATGTTTTTGGTCTCTATAGCTAATATCTCTGTTCCATGACAACTGCAAGGGGGATGACTTTTTATATAACTCACCCGTTTAAGATTATATTAAGGCTTAAAGTTCTGCATAATTGAGAGCACGGCCACTTTGAGTGACAGGTGGGTGCTGTATCAGGTCGTTAGCTGCTAGCCGTCGCTCTGCTACGTCGCCTGGGCCTCAGCTCCATCAATGATGCACATTTTTGACTCGTTATTTTATGCCTTTATCAGATAGTACTCGTAGAGAGATGAAATTAGATGCAGCAAGGTTGCTACCTGTTAAGATAGTTATTGCAAGGTGGTTCAGCAGATGGATTCGAAATAGTTGCTGTGGTGTTACAAATGTTTCTAATGCTAGTTGGTTGCTAGTGTGTTGCTGCTGGAGTGCTTATAACAGTGATGTATAAAGAGATACATTTGAGATGTATTTTTTACAATAACTCCTGATGACATGATACTAGCATAGCATGGCCCTCTTCCGCTCTCTCTTTGTGCCTGTATCTCTCTGAGCCATTCAAAAATCTTTTACCAGGTTATGGACACACTATCCAAGCTCTCCTACACAGCAATTGCACAGCAAGGAGTAATCAAGTAAGTTACCCAATATTAAAAAAACTAACAAAAAAAACTCACACAACATTTCATAAAGTTATCCTAGGTGTGCTTTATTTTTGTATTTGTATAAGCAATGCTTCTTGAAAACAATGGATGTACCCTTTTTATATTATTTTGTCATCTTTAAAAAAGTGAATGTGATAATGGGCGAGTTGCAGATTTGGTTTGTTGCTCCAATAAGACTTGTCCAAACTAGTTGTTACCAATTTGTGTCCTTTTCTGCTGTACAAAAGCATATTTGACTGTCTGGATATTTGAAAACACTTGAATCAAAATTGAGTTTCCTGCCCAAAGCAACTCATTGATAATATTTTCTTGATAGTGATTTTTCTGTTAAACACTGAGCCTCACACTGCTTTGCTGTCATTTCCAGGCCATTTCCAACAGAGGAAAGCCTCAAAGACGAGGACATTTACAATAATCTGGAAGACCTGATTGAGTATGTATGAGGCTCCTCTCTGCGGGGCCGTTACTGGTGTTGATAGAACATGATTATTTCGCTCTGTAGCAGAACCAGCTCTGCTCATTATCCATGCTCTCCAGGGGTCTGGACACCCACGTTTTTTGGTAAAAGGCTTGGCTCCGTTTCTCTGTTACTGTCAGAGGGAACGAATGAGTAATGCTGCATGTTTTTGCTGAGGTCTTGCATTCCACCCACATCAATCACATTTGATTGACATATAGAGACAAATAAGGGCAATCAAGTACAAGTAAAACAGGTCCAGTATTTGTATTATTTTAATGTCACATTCGAGTTCTATTCAGAGCATGTTTTCTTTATGCCTCTAAGTTGAGTTAATGCATATGATGAAAAGAACAGCCCATGATAGAAAACTATTTGTAATCACATATACACTTTACAGAAAGTGTGTTGCCTTTTGTTTATATCTGTAAATGTATTTTTGGTTTAACATTGCATTTAAAATTATATTGTTTCCATTATTGACGCATTGTTGCCCCATAGCTTTCACAATGCAGTAAGTTATTTGTTAATGTGTGTGTGTGTGTGTGTGTGTGTGTGTGTGTGTGTGTGTGTGTGTGTGTGTGTGTGTGTGTGTGTGTGTGAGTGATAGTGAGAATGCCCCCGATGATGAGGACGACTTGTATGCATCGGTCTACGGGCTGGAAGAAGACTCCGCAGATGGAGAGATCTATGAAGACCTCATGAGGAATGAGCAGCATCCCCCCTTGGTACCGCAATGAGTGACACACACACACACACACACACACACACACACACACACACACACACACACACGAAAATAGATATAGTAGATAATGTTAATGCAGGAAGCTTGTCTTTACATTCGTCTTGTATTTAAAATGATACTTGATGAAGGTACAGATGTATGATCAGCCACATATGCTATTAGACACCCAGAGGCGTGACAAAGCAGCTATAGATACAGACAACTCCACACTTCTCGTAGGTCATAAGTGATGATTGAAAGGGATTACTTTAGTATCAGTCTATACATGATTTTTTTAATGATTTTAATGGTCATAGTATTTTCCCTGTTAATCTTCATGAGCAAAAATCCAATTACTGACTTTGCAGGTATAAAAGACCATGTCACTTAAAATGTATAAAGCATCTCATTTTTTTACATAGTCACCTATGATTGATTAGCCAAAATTAAATGAGATGATAACTTTTACAATAAAGGATAATATTGCTAAAATGAACTGCAAATACAAGTATAACTAAAAGTATAATATGTAAGTATGTCTGTAGTTTGTATGTAATTTTACATAATTGTTACACCTGTATGTTGAAGTAACCAGTTAACACTTACAATTCACAGCTCCAGCTACACATGTTTACAAAAGTAAGCAACAATAAATCAATTTTTTGACAAAAAATATACGGAATGCAAACCAGAGGGAAATTCTTTCCATTCCCTGATTTGTGTTTAAAATAATTTAGTTTATGTTATAAGTTACAAGTGGCACTCAGCTGGGATCTCGGAGTGATTATTGCTGTGTTTGATGCACGCAGGAGGAAGTGTGCGCATGCTGCTTTAAAAATACTGTCGTCTAAAAATAATTAGTTTCACAAAAGAAAGAAAAAAACTTAGCAGCGTTTAGAACTTTTGGTGATGTAATCTGAATACAGATGTTTAATTTCAGCATTCTGACTGCATATTCTGAATATTCTCCAGTGTCTGCAGATAAACAAAAGGAAAGTCAGTAAAGTTTAGGCAACATTTTCTAAGGTGTGCGTCTTTCTAGAAGCAGGCAGAGGTGGACGTCCGGAGCTGCTGCCTCACAGAGATCAAACAGACGGAGGAGAAATACACAGAGACCCTGGAGTCCATTGAGAAGGTTCATAAACATACTACTGTTCTATAGCGCACTGAGATCATATGTTATTACATCAAAAACACATTGTTTTCTTTGTTTTCAATTAATAAATATGTGGGGAAAAAATAAATTGGCAAACTAGACAAAGCTTTTTTCAATGTAATTTTAAAAGGGGCATTTCTGGAAAGTCCCAGTTATAATCTTCATCTTAAATTGCACTGCTATGGCCCTGTTAGCTGACTATCTAATGAGATGTCTGCTATTTGTTTCTGTATATGTGCACCACAGCTGTTATTATTATTATTATTATTATTATTATTATTATTACAATTTCAAATGGTTCACCAGTTCCAATTAAAACTTCAGTTAGTGAAAGAGTCTGAGGAGAGGCGCTGTGATGATTCATTCAATTGTTTCTGTCTCCAGTATTTCCTGAACCCTCTCAGGAAATTTTTCTCTGCGGCTGAAATCGACAAAGTTTTTGTCAACATTCCAGTAAGTCCCACAAGCTTCCCTTCTCGTCACATGACATGGAAATAAAATGTTCATATCCAGGTACTGATGTCTTTTTTTTCTCTCTAATGCAGGACCTGGTTAAAGTTCACAAGAACCTGATGGTCGATGTGCAGGACTCCATCTTAAACAAAAATGCCTTAAATCTCTACCAGATTTTCATCAGCTACAAAGAGAGGTATTCATGAAAACATCCATCTACATTTATTGTTAGGTTGCAAGGAAAGTATGTAAGTTGCAACCGCAGTGACATCTCCCTAAATGTACTTTCCTTTTTGTGGAGTTATGTCTCAGTAAACAGCTTTACAAATATAAATTTCAGGGTCAAACTGAAAGTACTACAAAATAATACAAATTAGAGGAAGGATGATTCTCTTCTCAGTCATATCATGATGTAATCTAGATGACTGTCTTGCAACAGATTCTTTATCAGAGAATCCTTTGAAACCATCTTTATCACGAGCAACTTGATTGCAACATATTACGAGTTACGCTTTCTAATTTTGAGTAAGCACAGTTGGCTCTCTACACACACTGGCTGCACTTTTTCTTCAAATGACCACTCATCAATGGCTTCCCTGTCTTTCCTCTGCATCGTAGACTGCTCATTTATGGGATATACTGCAGTCAGGTGGAGATCGCCATTGCTGTGTTAGACCTCATTTGCAAAGAGAAAGAGGATGTCCGTCTCAAGCTCGAGGTGAGACACCTGAATAACGCACATGTACACACACCCCATTGTACAGAGATCATGTTTTCCAGCGGCTCCTAGTGTTAATTCTGTGCACTACACATACATTACATTACATGTTTTATTGCATTATGTATCTTGTTCTATCCAGCTTTAAGAAACTTGAAAAACGATGCTACTAAAAATGAATTAAAATAACTGATTTCATGTTATATATTTTGAATAAAAGTAAATGTAAGATAAGAAATATTTGTTTAAAAATGTGTGTTATGTCATGTCTTTATAAAGTCTGAGCTTGGTGTGTGCTCTATAACAGAATAGGATACGAAAATATTCCACACCCAATTTCACATGACAACAATGAACACTGTTTTGTCTCTTGGTTGACCTGTTCCAGCAACACCTAAGTCATCCGTATAGTGACGCATCATGGCTCATGCTGTTATAAATATGTGTCTTGTGTTTGTTGCAGGAGTGCTCAAAGAGAGCCAACAATGGGAAGTTTACTCTGAGGGACCTGCTGGTTGTCCCGATGCAGCGAGTCCTCAAGTACCACCTACTTCTTCAGGTAGGGAGCTCTCCACTAATTTAAAGTAAGAGTGTCTAAGAGTCTGCTCAGGCTTTAAAGGAAATCAGTTTATTTCAGAGATCAGTCCTCCCCGACTAGATACATTTGTGTTAATCAAGGAAATTTGTTTTATTTCACAAAATCAGTATTAAGAAATCCAGTATAACAGAAAAAGCGAGGCTTGAACTAGTCTAGTCAGTGCATCCTGGCTTTATACCTTTCACGTTGGCCAAGCCAGGTTGAGGAGGTGCGATAGGTTAAACCAGATTGAAGCTAAGCCAGAATTGAGTTATTCGGATACATGTGTGTTCACAGCTTTCTTCAAAGTCACAGATTTTATGCTAAAATGGGCAACAGCTACTAAAGGAAGATTACAAAGATGCAAATAATACATAAAAAAGGAAATCAGGCAGACAATAGTGGACTGACTGAATGCGTAAGTAGCCTAAAAATATACATTTATTAACCACATATATGTATATATATATATATATATATATATATATATATATATATATACATACATAAATACATATATCTAAATAACAATGATTAATACATTTTGTTGCTTACATGACATGCTTACAGTGTGCATTAAAATCATCACCTACTTTTCTTTCTAAATTCCTCAAAAAAAATTCTTTTCTCTTTAGCTACATATCTAGGTCCTGCAGTTTATGTTATGATATTTGATTTTCATCTCTGCCGATTCTATTTATTTTTTAGTGTGTGCAGTACATCTGACAGCATGTGCATTCTGTTAAACATAACAACAGCGACGATGACTATGACATGAATAAATTAATAAAAAGGATAATGTTCACAATGTTAAAATAATAAGAGCACTTAACTGAATGACAACATGTACCTGTGGTATTTAATGCAGTATAATAAGGCAAAAATAAATACATAGGAACATGGAATAACTGTAAAAAACACAATGACTCGATTGGAGTGACTGCTGACTGAGCAGATAAGGCACAAGGATATATCAAGCTTGACTGTGAGTCTGGTCTGGAGCAGACTAGCTGCACATAATATACAGTATATCTTCATGGTAACGTACAGTATGTGCCACTGACTCTACTTGCTACATCTAATGCTTTTAATTAGCAACTCCATTGGAACAGTTGGGCCTTAATTCCTTACTCCAGGACACCACAACAGTAGTTGTTGAGGCAAGAATAAGCATCAACATTGCCCAAATTGTACCTGTTGTTGAATTCATTCAAACTTGCAGCCTTCTCTAAGGATAACACATACATGCTAATTTTACCTCAAGTTTTACTCCTCTGAGATTGACCTCTGGGAGGTTTTGTCAATGTTATCTCGGTTGATTCGAAGCGTATGATGTCCTTCTTTCAGTAGAGAAGTGGCCACTTGAGGGCGACATTCTCCACAACTTTGCCCCTCTTCACAACTTCTCAGCAGATTCTCAATGCAAAAAAAGAGAAAGAAAGACAACTAATTTAGGTGTTGCATTTACTCTTCTTATGGCACATCTCTCAAAGAAAGTACAGTGAATAAAGAAAGTAAAATGCTTTCAATCTGTCTCAATACATTTGAGCTTACAGAATTGTCTTCAAACAAGTGTCTTTTAAAAGGAAAGACGTCTGTCAGCTGATTGTGAAAGACATTTACACGTGAAATTATCATTACATGACTTATTGACAAAACATGATCATATCTATGTCTTGCAGTGACAGTCTTGTATGTCTTGCTTCCTGTAGAAATCAGACTTGCAGCCTTTCAAAATCCCCCCAATTTCACTACCTACCGATAACTGTGTGGCACCGTCTCCCCTGGTTCGTCTGAATCAGAGGTCAGATCATAGCTGGCAGGGCAGACGAGGACAACGACTGTAGAGCTGTTTTAAACTGTTGTGGAGGGTAAAGGCCTCTGTGGTAAATGGTGGTGATCCTTGTGTTCTCAGCCGTCTCCCGAGGAGAGACTTTGGGAAGTGGGTAAAAACATAGAAAGGGACGAGGAAAGGGTGAAATGAAGTGAGAATGGATAATGCTCAGCAAGTAAGCAGCACTGTAGAGGAATAATTCATCTCTCCATTTTGTAATGTAATCAGAGTAACAAAGGGCAAACATGCCTAAAGGGATTGCACTCACCTTTACTATTAGATATAATATATAATACACATATTGATGCAATTTGTGTAAGTCTGGATGATGTCATTCTCTGCTACAGTGTTGGCAGCATTAACAGCAAGCATCTGTCTAGAATTAAAAATCCCAACAAAACAAAATGAAGCAATATACTGTCTGGAATGGTGGAACTGGTGCCACACGTAGGAAAAATAAACTGCCACAGCATTGTGTTGTGATATGTAATTATGCATGCCGCGAAAATGTCTCACTCTGGACTAGTATAAGTTTATTTCGTCTCATGTCTTCTTGGCTGTTTGACTGGTGTTTTGACGGTAATAACACCAAAGTCATCCACAGGAGATTTCACAGTGCCTCTGTGCAAGTTATACTGCCACCAATAACTGCTATGTGTTGATTAATAAAACAGACATATGTGTGAAGCAGCATTCCGATCCTTTCCTTGAACGTAAAAGTAGCAAAACCAAACTGTGAAAAACATCACAAGTCTTACTGTTATATATCGCATGATTGGATTATTATTACTACTGATCCGCAAATGTGTAAGCAACATTTTCCTGTTGTAGCTGGTTGAGGTGGAGCCACTTTTACGTAGTCATCATACGTATGCAAGTTAAATCTTTACTTGCAAAGTAAGTATAGCTGTCGAATAATGTAGTGAGGCAGAGGTACACTGTTTTCCCCTGAGTAGCATACAATGTAAATACTCAGGTAAAGTACAAGTACTTCATATTTATACTTACTTAAGTAAAGTACTATATTTGAGTAACTGCACTTTGTTTCATTCCAGTGCTTCTCTTCTGACCTACAGCTTTTTGAACGATCTGTCTCTTTTAAGCTTCATCTTTTATGGTATTGATTGAAGCATATTTGTCAACATTCAGCTAAAAATCTCCCATATGCCCTCAAATAAGATTAATTTAAGAAAATGACTTGTTTTGTTCTGAAAACTACAAGGTAGCATTTAAAAGTAATCTAATTGAAATGAAATCAATAACCCAACTACTCGTGCTGAATATGTTTGAGTGTGAGTTTTGTGTGTGAACACGGTCTATCCTTTCCTTTTTGTCCTCCTCAAACAGGAACTAGTCAAACACACTCACGATGCTGCTGACAAGAGCAACTTGAAGATTGCTCTCGATGCCATGAAAGTAAGTGCAGTGCTTATGGTAAATGCTCTGTAATCATTGTGATTTCAGCTTGTTTCCAATTGCAGGAGGATTTAGTGGAAACAGTCTGTCCGCCACTCAACTATCAACTTTTATTAGATGCCAAAAGAAGAAATCATAAATCACTCATGGTTTTCTGCTACAAGTGGGTGTGAATTGATTAAACTTATACCACACTGGTGAGTGCTTCACTTTTGCGGTCCTGTAGGTAACCAGAGTTTGATAGGCAGCTTATTTGAGAAACAAAAAAGGCAGAACATGCGTCACTTTAGACACCTTGAATGCTTGATTCATACTTATATTTACATGAGGTGCATGCTCAGCTCACAGAAGCACAAGAAAACACCCTGCCTGCAACATAAACATACATCAGTTGACAGTAACATATATCTGTATATATATATGTTAAATCCTCAGCCAGCAGTTGCTGAGGTTACCCTAGCATTAAGATTGGAAACGGAGAAATGGCATCAGCATTTTGCCTACCAGCACCTCTAAAGCTTAGTAATAAACATGTTATATATCAGTTTTATTTAATAGTGGTCCACTATTCACCGTAACTTGTTTTAATAATTTGGTTTGATGAGTGTGGTATTGATCTTCTTATCTAACTCTCAGCAAGAAAGCAAATCAGTGTACTTTGGATACGTGTATTTCCCAAAATGAACAAACTATTCCTTTCAATGTGCAGATCAGAATATTGTGTGTGTGTGTGTGTGTGTGTGTGTGTGTGTGTTTGTGTGTTTCTGTCTGTGTTGCCCAGGACCTGGCTCAGTTTGTCAACGAGGTGAAGAGAGATAATGAGACACTGAGGGAGATTGACCAGTACCAGAGGTCTATTGAAAACCTGGTAAATTAAAATCATTTTTCTCTTAGCACCTGTTGATGTACACTTTTTATAGGTGCAAATTATCAGGAAGTCTTGTTGATTCCTTTTTGATTCAACGTTCCCTGGTTCGAGCTTCTCGATTGTGATTTGTTCCTTTTCTCATAATTTATGATGATAACTATCTTTATGTTTTAGACTGCTGGCGTGACAAAAACAGCCATTTCAATACGTCACATTAGGCTCTGCGGAATTTGAATGGGCATTTTTCACTATTTTCAGACATTTTAAGGAAAACAATTGATTTAGAAAATATCAAGCAAATTCATTCATAATAATGAAAATAATTGTTAGTTGCAGCCCTAAACTAGTTAAAGGAGGTGTTTATAGCAGCAGCATCTCAATAAAGAATTATTACTGTCATTAAAATATTAAGTTAAACAGCTTTTATATTTCTGTGAGAGACTCTAAAAGTGTGGGTTTCAGTGCAGAACACATTAAGGCTGGAAATGTGTCCTGAGTGACACCTTTTAACACATTTGAACTATTTTACTATATTCATTTGACCCATTAATACATTTATTTCAAATGCATTTATTTTATACATAATTCATTTTCATTTTAACATATTCATTTTATTCCTCTCTTATTTTACTTTTAGAATCAGCCTCTGATCAGCTATGGTCGACCAAAAGGTGACGGAGAGGTGCGCATGGTCTCCAGTGTTGACAAGAGGAAACAGGACAGGTTGTTCTACTTCAACTTCATTGTCCTTAAAAAGAAATTAGGATATCAGACAGGAAAAACTCCCACTAAATGTCTGATGAAGGTCACTTTACTGAAACGCAGCTGTTGAATACATTTGCCATAATTGTCGACATTGTGCAAGAGCAAATCTTTATATTTATATCACTATATGACATTCTGTCTTCTTATTTGACAGACACATATTTCTTTTTGATGTGGCCGTCATTGTTTGTAAGAGAAGAGGAGACAACTATGAGATGAAGGACATACTTGACCTCAACAACTTCAAGATCACAAACAACCCCACCACCGACAGAGAGGGTAAAAAGGTCAGTTGACTGTGAAACACAATATACTTCTATACACATAATTACACAGATGATGCCCTTGTATATTAGTATCTGTGCACGTTACATTTCATTGAATATCAACTCTCTATTCTTCTAGTTTTATGGCTCGTATCAGTAAACTACACGACTAATGTATGGAAACAATGGTATTCAAAATTTGGCTGCAGATTTCATTGCTAAAATAAATGTCGGATGCTTAATGAGAGTAATCTAGAATAATGCTCTCTCCCTTTTCTGATGGAGGGTCAGTCACCCCCCACAGTTTATACACTATGCTATTTTTCACTTGTGGGAACGTTTGCAGGCCGTATCGTAGCGGAGGACACTTGTTGATGTCTTGTTGATGGATGCCCACAGATGGTGTCTTCTCACTCCGGTGCTGATTGCTAATGTGAAAATGACAGTTTGCCAGAATGGGATGGCTCTGTGGTGTTGTATCAAAGGGACCCCATTATCATCCTCATTTACTCTATTGTGCAATCATGATGTGCATGTTTGGGTGTTGTCTGTCTGTGTGGGACATGTGGTTGGCATTGATTGGTAATTTAACAAGCCTGGTCATGGTCTTGATGTGTTTTGGGGGATTGTGTGTGTGTGGTTGGCATTATTCAAGGTAGTCTTTAGCATTATTTAATCAACAATCTTCTACAAAACATGTAATGACACAAACAGTGTAATTTTACTTGGATATGTCATTATTTTGATCCGGTCCACCTTCCAACATTTTGCTGCACAAAAGTACACAAACACAGAAAAAAGACAAATATTCACAGACCTAGAGATACTGTGTAACTATAAGCTAGATTCACCTTAACAGACACTCACAAAAACGTGCACACACACCACAGGACAGAGATGCTAATATCAGGTGATGAATGTGTGCAGTCCTCCAAGGCTGCTCATAGCTATATATCATTTTCTGCTAAATGAAACTTCAGAGTGTGAATGTGGTGCCACTGAGCACCCACACAGTCATCAATGATTTAACACTCCGCAGAGCTCTAAAACACTCAGGACCTTGCAGGGCTGGCCAATCACTGCCGGGTAAACCCTACCATTTTCCCTGTTATTAGATATGACACAACACGCTGGAACAGATTAGGGTGGCAAAAACTGAAAGGTTTGGGAATTGATTGAAAATGATTCCCAAATATGCCCATGGGTAAGGCCTTTAACGTGTTAAGTGTTGCAGTGGTAGTAGATATTTGGTGGCCAGTGGTTGAGGAACATGCCAGGCTGTGAATGTGTTGCTGTAAAGAAAACAAGCAAGCAATAGTTATATTCTACACCCAGAATTTTGTAAGATTTGTGAAACGCAACAGTTGAGAACTTTTGCAACTTTGGCTTAAAATTTTCGATTGTGTTTATACATTTAGGGTATATTTGGAAAAGAAAGATTGAACGGTTTGTAAATGTTTGACTGCACATTTACATTCATATATTTACAGTAAATGAATGTGAAATGACAGCTGTGACCTCACAGTAATTATGACAGTATATTACTGTGATTTAGCAGTGTGCTCCTGTAAAATTACTGTATTTAACTATAACTTCATAGTTGATGTCCAGGTCACTGTAATTTAACAGTATGCTGCTGTAGAATTACAGCGTAATCTATACTAAACTTTTATTGCTGCTGCTTTAAAAAAAGAAAACAGCAGTCAAACTCACTCTTGGTTGATCTGAGTTACCAATTTTTCACCAAGACACATGAGGTAAAGTCAGTGATGATTGATGATGGCATTAATAGTGGTACATCAGAACATTGAATCGACCTGCAATTACACGTTTTTCTTGGGTATATTTTCTTTTCTTTCCAGTTTTGTACATATTTAGCTTTTTTTTTTCAACAGTCACACCACAAAAAGCATTTAACTCAGTAGGCATCCCCCGGTATTTCAAAGAGTATGCCTATTAAGTATCATGCACTGTTCACAGTTAAACCTACAAATACATTGTAACATCCTGGCATGGGTATCTGAGGTTTACGAGATAAATGAAACCAAAAACAAACTCTAAAAATAGAGACAGTTCAGTTTGTTGCTGTAAAGTAACAGTGTAACCACTAAGCCATCGTTCCACCCACCATTTTAAAGTGTACATTGTGAGATAATCATGTACATGTAGCCAGGGTAGTTTCCCTTTTATGCAGAAATGTGCATATGCAAAAGCACAAAAGTTTGATTCCTGCTTTCTTCCTGACCTCCACAGTGGTGCTACGGGTTCTACGTGACTCACCAGCAGGGGCACGCAGGCTTTGAGCTCTTTTTTAAGACCAGAGAACTGAAGAAGAAGTGGCTGGATCAGTTTGAAATGGCCATGTAAGTACGCAAACACATGGACACCACAGTCAGGACAACTGGTCTTCTGGCAACGCAGAAGGCCGGTGTGTCTATCACAGGAAAAACTAACTGTGCACTTGTATGCGCACGTAGGAGTATGGTGTTTATTTGTCTTTGTTTGCATGCATGTTACATCAAGGCCAAGGTAGGTATTGACTCTTTCATGTGCACTGTTTGATCAGGTCTTAGCTGTAATCAAACACACACTGCTGACAATAGTACGATAACACACACACACACACACACACACACACACACACACACACACACACACACACACACACACACACACACACACACAGTACACACAGTATATAAACTGTTCCAAAGAGCTGCAGAACTACAAAGAAGTCACTGCCTCGATGATTCTTCAAATCAGTGCTTTATGGAGGTACATCTCTTTTATTATTTTGTATCAGTGGGAGTTTTTTTTTAGGCAAACATCCTGTCTGTATCCTTTGTTATATGACTATACAGTACAATGTTGTTTTGACATTACATGCTGATTGACTGAACAAATGCTTTTGTGTTTGGGGTGGATGTGTATGAAAACAATATTCCTGATATGCATGCTGACTATCTGCTATAGCCATCCTGAATACATTTTCACTTCTCATAGTGCTCTGGATTATACTTGATATATGCACTGTAGCAAAACACTACAGTGTGTAGGGATGTACAACAATGTGCATTTTAAGTGCTTCTCCTTCTCTAACTTGAACTGAAAGTAGTCACACTTGAGCTCATAAACCCACGTGACCACTAGGCCCTTGACATTTGCTCAAAACCTAATGTGAACTTTCCAAAACTTAAAAAACCCCCAACATTTTCCACAGATACAGGGTTCTGTGTCTGAAAACAGCTATGTGTGCCACTGTGCATTGGGTAATGACACCAGAAGGGGTCCATTCAGAAAGTGAAAATTGTACCTGTAAAGAGGATGTGGGCTCCTGATGAAGGACTCACTCCAGGGTGCACTCATGCCAACACTTATGGCTTAGAATGGTGTATTCAACACAAAAAAAATCATGTTTGTCCATGTTCCAGGAAGGCTGCTTATTTCTGTCGCGCATGTTGCCCCTCTCCCATTTAAACACATGCAACTCAAAAATGGATCTGGCTGGGCTGACTCAAGCCCTCTTTATTTACAAGTACGCATTCACTGGGGGTAAAATTGCTTTCATTTTAGCCAGAAGTAGGAAGGAATGGGCAGGAGTGAAGAAATAAATGAGCTTGTTTTTCACACAACAAATATGTTTCATTCAGTTGATAAAGAAATTATTGAGAATGTTTTGTATATTGAAAAAAAAACAGACAGACGGAATCACACTGACATTATACTACTTTGGTCTAGACTGAAATATCTCAACAGATTCGGATGGGTTGCCACACATGGTCTGTGAGGTTGACAATTGTGGTTTTGATCCCCTAACTTTTCATTTGTCCAATACTTGAACTAATGACATTCCATTTAGCCTCAGCTGTACTCTGTGTTAGTTAGTATTTTTTTGTCATATACATAGATACAAAATTTGACTTCTACATTTAACCCATCCCGAGCTTATTGGGAGCAGTGGGCTGCTGAGAAGCACCCGGGGAGCCATTAGGTGTTCAGTGTCTTGGGACACTTCAGGGACACTTCGACACGTCCAAGCCAAGGACCGAACCGTCAACCTTGCGGTTACCAGACAACCCTCTTATTAACCCAGTGCTAACACACTAAACTAAGATTGTCTAAATGGTAAACATTGTACCTGCGTGTCATCAGCATGTTAGCGTTGTCATTGTGAGCACATTAACGTGCTGAAGTTGTCATTTAGCTCAAAGCACAAGTTGTGCCTAAGTGCAGCATCACAGAGCTGCTAGTATGGCTGTAGACTCTTGTTTTTAAATGTAAAGTTAATTTAACCATTTTTTGTTATTTTTCCCGTAGATCAAATATTCGACCAGAGAAAGCCAATCACAACACCCACCAGTTCTTGATGCACACCTTTGAAAGGATCACTTCCTGTAGTTTCTGCCACCTCTTACTCAGGTAATATTCATACATTATGAACAGACTCTTTTGGATAATTATGTAGAGCTGATAAAGTACCTGAAGACCTGAGACAGGGTTAACATCAACCGTACCTATCACTGATCATTATGTTATTGCGCCGGTCTTAAGAAAATTCACTTTCAAATCTTTTACACATTGGAGGCACACCATGGTATTTTACATTTAGTCTTAAGTCGCTTTTCCTCAGGCAATATTTTAATTTAGTCTCTCACATAACTGGAAATGGCGTTTTAGCACTGGGTTTTAATTGAAATAACCAGGGACTACAGACTGTTAGCTGTCTCAGTTTTCAGCAGACAGTATCAGTTTTATGGTTTTGAAAAGCTGAAGGACATTTCCTGTGCCATTTTTTTTCCTATCTTGACTGCAACAGATTCAAAATGTCAAGGTATTTCTCTTAAGGACGCTGTTATACATAAAATATATCCTGTGTTTTATTTTGTCCAGGGGCATCTTTAACCAGGGTTACCGCTGTCTGAAATGTGGGCTGGGGGCTCATAAGGAGTGTCTGGGTCGACTAGAAATCTGTGGGAGATCAGGTGAGATGGAAACCCCCAAAAGCGATTGTGTGTACACTTTGTTGCACTAAGTTATCGTGAAAACGTATGCCATCATTTCCATGATATTTGCTGTGTATATTTATGTCCCTCAGAGAACACATCCTAACTTTTTTGGTGGCCTTTCCTATAGCGCCACCATCAGGCCTCAATTTCTACTTGTCTGCCAAAATATCAAAATCTAAAAGGCAGATTGCCATGAAATTTACTGAGCACATTTATGCTTCCTAAAGGAGGACCTCTTTACATTTTGGGCACATTGAGCTTTCCTCGAGCACCACACGCCAGATTGTACTTAAGCTATGTAACAGCTAGCGTACTGTTGAATTTAGTGTATTGATTTAAAAAAACGTATCTCTCTGGATGATGTAACCTTTGACCTTCCCTTACTTTGCCACCCACACGCTCAAATGTCCCCTTAAAGAAAATAAAAATTACGTTATCAGAAAAACTGCAAATTACACATGATGTTTTGCACTTGAAGCTGAATTATGCCATAAAGATATTTAGCAATTGTTGCATTATCCTCATGTGTCAAGCTTTAGCTCTTTGTCTCAAGTGTGGGACATTCGTCCAGGTCTGTTACCCTCCCTGAATACACAGACAGCTAAAGGCAGCTCAGGCCATTGACAAGTCTTCTCAGCAGAAGCACTGTGGTCTTTATGCATTCTGAGGCGTGATGAGGGCCAGCAGAGGTTGACGGTTGAGGTTGTATGTCAGGAAGCCACCACACACTCATTTTGTATTCTTCTCACTGTGTCTGTCTCTCACCTGACTGCAGATTCTGCCAAGCCGAAACCCAAGGTAAGTCCTGGACTGCTTCTCCTCTTTGACTTAGACACAAACATAATAAGTGAAGCATAACACAGCAGATAAGATAATATGACACACATGAGGAGTTCTGATTGGCCAGACTCCTGTCAATGCATAGCAGCTGGCCAATGAGATCCCCTGCTGCTTCTTTAAATGTAAGCAATAGTGGAACGTTCCTGTTTCTTCAATTTGCGACAGTTAATCTAAAAAGAGGAACCCTATGATACCCAGGTTGGTTGTAGACAAAATGAGGATAATAATTAGAAAGAAAAAAAATTAAGAAAAGGGTTAGGGTTAGGGTTCCCCCCTAAAGACAAAATGCTAAGAAACAGAAATCCTAAATTGTACTCTTGATATCTGTCTTTCACTGTCAAAAAGGTTAGACCACACATCTAAAGAGTATAACACTCACAGATGGTTGTATGAAGAGTATCCTTCAGGTCAGACTGAACCTGCACAAGGAGTAAGAATGGCCTCTCAATAACCTCTTTCTGCCTCCCTTGTTTTCTTTATTTTTCTCCGTAGTTTGCTCTCCATCCACAGGAAAACACAACACCACCAGACCCAGGTCAGTATAGCTCGATCACTTCACTACTTTTGTGGACCTGCTAAGGGCTTTACGTGGTACCTCTTAAGCTGCTTTCATCTTGGCCCTGCAACAAATCAGAAACACAGACAGGATGAAAAGGAGACGGTTATTTGAAGGCCAGAGTGAGACCTGGAGGAGATAGATGGTGGTTTAAAGCTAACCCTCAGATGTTATCATACCCCTCCTCACATTTGTGATCATATAGTACTCAACTTCCCAGCCCAACCTCAAAAAAAGAAATGCAGTGACATGAATCCCTCCTGCTCACACACAGGGTTCAAAGGAGGAAATGAGCAACAACAGCTTCCTTTTGACAAATATATTTTGAGTAAGAATAACAAATGAATAATAGGATGCAGAAGGAATTCTTATCCAATGCAAAAAAAAAAAGCCCTTTTCTCACCGCATGCCGTGATGCCTAAACCCAAGACGGCATTGAAATGAATTGGAGTGGGTGGAATCATTATGAGGACTACGGCAGGAGAGATGCTGGCAGAAAAGCACTTCCAGCAGTCTATATGCCTCGGCCTCAACCGCTGAGCTGTGCCTTTGTGTTAAATCAATTTCCATAAGGGGCTTTATGAGAAAGACAGCCACAGCCATGCTTATTGTTCTTATTAAAAACATGAATGTTAGATATTCAATTCATCCGAGGTCACCGTCAGCCAATAGTTTCCTCGGGCTGGTTTGCAGGGGAGCCATGGCTGGCAGGGAGATGTGCCTGAGGGGGCTAGATGTGTGAGTCTGTGGAGAGTAAGTGGCTGTGTCTTTTAAGTTGGCAGGGGTGTTTAGTCTTAGCCTCAGCCGGATGCTTGTGGCTGTGTTTGTCTGCTATGCCGAGGAAAGATTGGAGCTGCAACGTACAGGAATCAAAGAGATTAATTTCCTGCAAGAATAAATTGCTGCTTTTTTTTTTTTTAGGATGGTGCCATTTTTGTGGTTTAGACATGTATGTACATGTTGGGGATCAAGTGTGCTGAAGTATTTAGGACAATGACAGTAAGGGAATTTGCTTTGTGCACATGATTGGTGCAATAAATAAAAAAACAGACAAAATTGTCTCACTCACCTTTACTGATATTTAGTCAGGCAGATAGTTTTGGGTTGGTTTTTTTTGCCCATGTTTTGACATATCTGCCTCTTCTGCTGTCAATCCAATACAATGCCGTTGTGATGGAGAATTTTGTTTATCGTGCTCAGAGCATTGACAAAATATATTTCAAGGAACTTAACAGCAGCCAAACATCTTGTTTTTGCCAACCCCACCTTGCTGCAGTGATATAGAAGTGTCAGTACACTGTGACACTGCTGTTGTCAGTAAGAAGGTCAGAAGTAAAATGAACTGCATACATATCGTTTTGCATGTCGGCTAGGTTACAGTTGGCTCTATTGAGAGTAAGAGGTACCTGTAGACTTGAAAGCAGTAGAATAACAATTTCAATTAAAGGAAGTATTATCATCAAGTTTAACTTCCCGTGTCTAGCAGAATACTTTGAATATCTGAGCTTTCCATTTTAGTCACTGTCTGAGCAACACAGCACTCTGTGATTCAAAGGCCTATTACTTATTCCTAGATCTCATCAGTGGTGCCCTTGTACTTATGTCATACATGGTTGCAGTATTTTGGATCTATTACCTAAATGTAATGATGAATCGGCCTACACTCTTTCACCTGCTGTATGTCCCTCTGTATAAGACTCTTTGATACATGTTTAAAAGTGTGAGTCTAGATGTGTTTGTATTCCCTGTCTCTTTAGGTCTACCCAGGATGGTTGTGATCAGAGACTACAGTGGCATCCCCTGTCCCCAGTGTGGGCCCCCACTAAGCATTCATGCGGGGGATGTCATTGAACTGATGTTTGCCGACCTGCACAGCTCCTGGTGGCAGGTGCGTGTCACTCAGCTCATCTTGGTTTTATCTCGACATCTGTGACTCCATGAAAAAATAACATGTCACGGCTCACCGGGTTGGCTTGGTGCACGCACCGTCTCTGCAGTGTCGTGGGCTTGAAGCCGCGTTGCGTGTCACCTCTTCTCTCTTACTGATGGATGTCCCACCATCTGCAAAAGCTTTAAAAAATATATTAATGGGGTGACATCAACAATTTATCTCCCTTTGGCCATTATTGTTAATAAATTACAAATTATATTGGGGTTGTTTCATCACATTCTGTGTCCTGTCAGGTGAGCCATGAATTTGATGTTATTATGAGGTCAGTGTTAATTAGAAATATCCGTTGAAGATCTGTATGAACTCTTCAGAACCACAGTTGCATTAACAATAGGGTATTTGTCTGTTCTTTCACTCCTCAGATTGAATCATAGCCTACAACAGATGATCTAACCAATTAGTGGCTTTAGTTGATTAATTGAGTGCCACACTGAGACAATAAAACAGCAGACACTGGAGCCTCTGGAGGAAGTTTTAATGGTTGGTGCACAACCTCATGTACAGGCACATTTAGCAACCATCTCATGAGGTCAGCCAAAGGTTGAGAGCGTTTGACCTTATCTATTTTTGAAAGGATGGTCGATTTATCTGGGGTCTTGCGGCAGCCTCCCTAGCTGTTTCTCACTCTGCTTTACGGTGGCATTAAAGCCTCATCCTCCAGTTGGTGCTGCTCCAATCAGACTGCAGTCTTTGCCAACGGCACGGTTGGGAGTTGGCGGTTAGCCTGATTTCCTATGCTCCGTGTTTCTCTCTGTTGTGACAGAGCACAAGGTGGAGGGTGAGGACATGAATGCGAGGAGACTTCTTGTAAGCCGATAGAACGGATAGCAGAATGTCATGCTGCAGACCTGATGGCACTGCATTGTTTGTTACCATGGTAACTCTGCTGGGAGGAGATAATTAAAGGAATTAATTGATAATGCACATTTGTGTCAATAACTGTGCATGATTATACTGCAACAAGGCTTTTTTTTTTTTAAACACTTTTTTGGGCTTTACAGGGCAGTGAGTGATTTGACCACAAATGTAATTTAATAGACATTTTATCAATCATGATAAAATGTTGTCTGTTAAATATATTTATGTTTTGGAGTCTGTGTTCTTCACATTCACATATCCGCAAAAAAATGTCAACAGCTGGTGGCAGTAATACGCTGAAAAATGTAGGGTGCAGTCATAAAAGAGAAGACGATTAAGAAGTGTACAATCTCAGATGCATGCATGCATGAAAAAAAAGCAATGCAAGTGCTCTCAACAAGTTTGTTTGGTCTTACGGTCACACACAATGCATTTGGGTGGGAAACACTGGATCTAAAGAAAACCCTGTTTGTTTATAATGAAACCTCCACAGGGTACCTTTAATCTTCAGCGTCCCCTGTGGCGCCAGAGGATGGAATTACAGAACATTGAGAATTCATATCCCCTGTTACCCAGGAGGCAATTATCCCCCATCCCACTGGCAGAACAATACAATCAATCACCGTAATTTCATTTGATCCTTTGGCTGCTGCCTATTTATGCCAACAGAGTAATAAGTTTAATCTTTATCATACGCTTATCGAAGGCATAACAAATAGAGAGGGGGTCTCAAAAAACCTTTGATGAAATGTTATTACACAGAATGAATCATAGAGATGGGTAAAGATTCGCTTTCCAATCTAGTTACTGCCGGGGCTTCCACGGTCCCAAAAAGCATTTCATACTCTAATAAAGAGGAGTGAGGAGGAAAGCATAAACAGGGCAGGAAGCTGAACGAGGAGCTCCACATGCCCTTAACACTTACTGTCTTCTCAGATTGACTCAATGGACTTCAAATTGACCTCAAACTCGTAACTGGTAACTCAAATTATCTTGAGCTTAATATATATTTATAATCTACAAGATGTACATGATAGATGATTAAGGTTATGAAATAAACTTAAGATATATGCATCTATGTAGGGTAAGTTTGTAAGTTTGTATAAATCATGTAATTTGTTTTACTAAAGTGTTTTTTTTTCAGTTGGGGAAAAAAAGTCGCTCTACACTATGTTTGTTTAAGGAATTAATGAATTTCTAAAGCTTTTGTTGTGCTTGAGGCAGGTTAGCTAAAATGCAATTGTTAGTCTTTAGTACAAGCCAGAGAGCTCACGCTGTTTGGATATTCAAAGACCAGAATAAGATCCATTATTTAGTGTTAAACGAGGCTCTTGTTTTGATGCAGTACAAATCTAACTGCCGGCATAGTTTGAACCATAATTAACTTGGGCTGCAAATTAGATGTACTGCTTGTTGTGTGCTAATTGCTGAGGATTTATTGAAGCGAGTACGGGAGGGGAAGAGAAAAGGAAGAGAGGAGAGAAAGAGAGAGAAAGAGGTGTATTTGCTCCCAGACAAATATAATGCGATTAACAGCCAGTTGCTGTTGCAGGGAAAAATTCTGGCGACAACCAAGATTGGCTTCTTTCCAAGTGACGCTGTGAGGCCATGCCCATGTGTAAGTGTGCATATTTTTCGTAATCAATAAGACACATTTAGTGTGATTACAATGCATTTGGTGGATAATGGCTTCTATTGATGTCTTGGCAATGAAATGTAGTGCTTTTCAATTGCACTTTTTCGCTGTAGAAGAGTGATTTTAGCCATTAGATGTGGCTTCAATATCATATTACCAAAAATGACCTCCACCCCTTGTGTATCGGCTCCATTAAAACACAAAATAACCACAATTCTTTTCCATGGCAGGTTCCAAAGCCCGTCGATTACTCTGCCCAGCTCTGGTAAGCGATGAAAACAAATGGCTGTAGATTGCTTACGATAACCACAAGTCATTTTCACTTTTTATTGATTGTATTGACTGTTCTCATCCTCATGTTCAGAATGATTGATTGCAGTGTAATGGCAGCAGTTGTTTATGGGTGGTTCAGGTTTGCAGGTCCTATGGAGAGATACCAGGCTGAGGTGGAGCTTCTGGACCGAGAAAACGGCACTTATCTGGTTCGACACAGGAGCAAAGAGTGCACTGAATACGCCATTAGTATAAAGTAAGTGACATGATGGCTTGTTTTCATTTATTTCCAATCTAAATCTACAATTCTCACCCACTACAGTTTACCAATGATGGTGGAATAAACAAAACACACATAGTCAGCAGCAGTC
Organism: Cebidichthys violaceus; assembly: GCF_023349555.1. Classification (NCBI taxonomy): domain Eukaryota; kingdom Metazoa; phylum Chordata; class Actinopteri; order Perciformes; family Stichaeidae; genus Cebidichthys; species Cebidichthys violaceus. The sequence continues at coordinate 12,462,753 of NW_027176964.1, forward strand.
TTGTGGGCTAAAAACACCTTATTTTGAGAGGCGAGTGGCGAGAATCATTCAAGCAAACAAAATGCCCACATGCAAATAATAGCTCAGCACAACAATGGTGTGGTGTATAAAAACAAGCAGCTCATCAAATGTTAAAAGTGGATGGGCCGCAGGAGAAGGAGGTCATGCTGTGTTCCACTCATGCCAGTAAAAAAACAAGAAGTTATGGTGACTTTATTATCATAAAGTATGGAAAAACGTTTGTCTGGTCTGATGGATCACATTTGATGCTAAAATGTAGATGGTGGAGGAGAGAATGAAGTTTAAAGGGTTGTTTCATCCTAATTGCTAAACACATTCACTGTCTAGTCTTATCAATCAAAGAGTTGTAGCCAAGTTTGATACATCTGTCTTAAAGCTTTCAGCCTCTTAAAAAATATACTGTTGTTCGTTAAACTTGGGGCCCTTGAATTTTAAAGACTTTGCAGTAATCATGTTATGACATTCATTGTTCTGAAAGTTAGCTATAGATTGAGAAATGGCATTTTGATTATTTAAAGAAGGTGCAAAGTATTGCTATTCATGAAGTTACTCTGGTAACTTTAGCTGTGAGCTAAAATAGAATCCGTTAAGTGCATTTGACGACTGTCTTTGTCACCAAAATCTCATGGTCACATGAAGCCTGCAGCAGGATGTTGTCTTTGCCATAACTTTAGTGAATACATTTCTTGTTTGCGACAGACCTGAACTCAAGAGGTGGGCATATCAGCAGCTGCTTATTACATTTATGATTTTGTTTTTATTTCTGTTCTTGTTCAGTACCTTAAAAGCAAAACTTTCTCCATGGCTAGATATAGAGGTCATTTAGAATATGTTTTTCTAATTTGAGTATTCACCCTATCTGTGTCAGTGGCACAAGGTTTGTTTGAACCTACATCATACCTAAACATTGTTGAGGTTAATTTTAGCTTACCCTGATGGTCGGCTCAGTCGATGCATCTCAGCTGAATGCAGCGTGGGGAAGAGGTGGAATTGGGTGAACTATTTTTACGTCTCCTCTGCCCAGATATATGTTCAAGGAGAGCCTGATAGCTTTGCATCATACTATTTGCTGCACTTTGGCTATCAGTCTTAGAAATGTATTTCAAATGGAGGCTAGCAATGCATTGAAATTTACGATAAAACATCCATCCCTTTAGGCCTCAATCAATGGCTGCTTTATCTGCAAGTTGAGTGCCTCCGTAGCTGTCTTTTGAAATACAACACTGGCCATTTAACCAGCGAAAGTCTTTCAGGCTGCATCAAAGCTTGTTCAGTCTTTAAAAAAGGACTATCTAGTGCCCCCGACCTGACATGACAGCTCCAAGAGATTATAACGATTTGAGGGTGCACTCTGAAATAGTGTTTGGATGTTAAGACTATTTAGCCAGTGACACACCATTCCAGCCCATTTGTTTTGGTGGACTCATACCGTCCCTCATTCAAAACTTTGATGTACAGGGCCGGTGTCTGAACACTCCAATCCTAATTGCCTGTCTCACTGCTTAAGATCATTATCAGAATGGCCGTTTGAGATAATGGAGCTTTATATGAGAGCTGCTACTAATCAACTGGAACTGTCTGGTGTCACTAGACACTACAGTTTGTGTGTGTGTGTGTGTGTGTGTGTGTGTGTGTGTGTGTGTGTGTTGAATGATGTTTGTGTGTTTGTGTGTGCAGCCTTGGGAGTCTATAGGAGGAAGGAAATACTCACCAAACAGGGCTCATCTGTCTCCATGTGTTATGCACCATATAACTCAACACACATCAATAATGTATTACCCACCATATATTCATAATGTATCTGTGAATTTGCAACATGATCATATGCTTCTCATGCGTTATACACTGCATTGGAAGATTTACAATGCGGATCTATTTTCAGTGTAACTTGCACATCACCATGTGGGAGACATGCAATATACAGCATTGTGCTTTCAATTGGCTTGACAGCACCCCCCCGCATTGAAGCCTGCAGTATGCATGTACTGAACAGTGTGTGTATTTTCAAGATTGGTCTGCAATATTTTTCAACAAAGCAGCTTGCCTGTGCTACTATTCTCACATGACACATTCATTCACATTCACATTTCATTATTAAATTAAGCCTATAGCATACAATCTCACGTACCTTTGACAGTTATTTGTGATAATTCTTTCTATGTTGGATTAATTGAGCACACTAAACGCGTCTTTCAGGGAAAGGGTGCTTGGTAAAAAGAATTGGACATAAGATAATTAACACAGAAAGAAAATAGAGAAAATAAAGTAAATAAGAAAATGAGAACATTTCCCTTTTTCACAGCAGACATGTTGACTAACAGCAGAAAAACCACAGGTGGAATTAATAAGGGCTGCATTGCATTTAGCTGTCCTACTTTCAGAGCCCTGCCACTGTGTATCCTGGCTCACCAATGGGGCTTAGTAATGGAACAAAGATATCGTTAATTATGTGAAATACTCCTTTGCGTTTCCTACTATTTATCAAAATGTTTGCTGTGAAAAATACCTATTATTAATGGGTGTGACATTAAATTAAAGCATTCAGCTTCATTGTGGTCTTTTGGAGCACCATTTGTATCTTTTTAAGTCAGTACAAAATGGTAATTCTTCAGTAGATTGGCAGATAGTACATACTATAGATTTAGTACATGATATGGAAGTGGATCTGTCTTATAGAGGTGTAGCAATGCTGCATTCCATTTACCTCGGAAGTCAGAGATTGGAGCTGGGAATGACATCCAACCAAGGTGATGGCATTCCAGTACAACAAGTTACAAGTCAACATTACTTCTAGCCAGGTTAGCCATATTTACAAATACCAGTTGATAAGAACACTTTGTGGTATTTTGAGGTCGGGTTGGTGAGGTTCTCCCGACTCCCCTGAGTCGGAAATCTGACTTCAGGGGGGCGTTCCAGTTGAAATTTCCAACTGGGAACTTCCTACTTCCCAGTTCAAATGGAACGCACAAATCAGTAGTTATCCTGAAGCTGATCAGCCAGTCACTACTAGGTGGAACAGTTTGCCCACGCTACTCAAATGTTTGGCAAAGAAACCATTATTGGATTCAAATCATGAATTTAGTTATTTTATAAAAGAAATTGCTGCTGTTGGTTTTGGGGGACTTTTTTGCTTTTCTTTTGTGGGACATTTAAAAAAATAATACTTTTTCATTTTTTATTAGTTTTGCTTTAAACTGCATTATTTAAAAGCTGAGTGTTTGCAACAATACTTCTTCAATATGATTTTTTTCTTACATTATTTGCTTTTCTTGTTAATTGCTTCATACTTTTAGCCTCTAATGCCTCTTAAAACATTTACAATCCAACAAAGAAGAGAAACCTCTATTGGGTATAACTGTTTACCTGCTATGAAAGGTCCCAATCAGACACTGGTATACAGTATTAATTCGTCTTACAGGGTAAGACTCAGTAATCCTTTGATGCCTCTATTATTATAGACTTAAATGTATTGGACCTGATTTCCACAACAGGGAAAACTTGAGGTGTTCTTGTCAAACAAAGTTGCTTGGCGCAGCTCAGCATGGTAACCAGCCGTCAGCTGAGACAGACCTTCGTGACGGTTCACCATAGAGACTGGATTGATGTGGAAGCATGTATAGTTGATTAGCAGCCCATGTCTTATTCATCCTCCACAGGTTCAACGATAAAGTCAAGCACATTAAGATTCTGACCAAGGATGGCTGCTTTTACATCGCTGAGAGTCGGCTGTTCAAGACTGTGCTGGTAAAGGTTTTAACTTTGTATGGATTTGAACTACTGTCGCATTAATGAGTATAATCATTTTGACATTACATTGCTTTTGCAGCACTCTGGAGATAATGCATGCATTTATATTGTACAATGGTTAGATATGTCTACTAATGGTTTATTTCTCCATTTGTGTACACACTCACAGAGCTATGAGCGCATGTTTTAAGCAACTGCCTGTATCTCAGTAGCTAATATTAGCTGGTTTTCAGTATTGCACTTGAGATGTGCAGATATAAAGTATGTAAAGATATGTAAATTGAAGTTAGTTGCCCTTCTTAGAAACACTTCCTCAGCAGCTGATGTATTATCAAAATCAAACAAGCAGCCAAACCAAGCCAACCTGCCCACACATCTTTGCTTTCATTTCTATCCATTTGTACACAAAGTCAAGTAGATTCACACTGGATTATCATTGTTAAGGGTATGTTTTCTTTGATTGTGCTTGTTTTACACAGGACTTGGTGGAATACTACAAGCAGCATTCATTGAAGGAGGGTTTCAGCAGTCTTGACACCACTCTGCAGGTCCCCTATAGGGAACTGCCCAATGGAAGCATGCCCAAGGCCATTACCAGGGCTGGCAATGGTGAGTCTGCTTCACAAAGATCCACATTTCCTTCCCTGAGACTGTGTATGATGGAGGGAAATGCTACCAGATCAGATCTTGAACCGGTTACAGTTGAAAGTAATTCCAAGCTTTTGTTGTGACCTGTTTGGGATACAGGTTTGCTACAACTGCAGTTCAGATAAAGTAAAGTGAGTTGTTTTTCCCTGGGAAGTAGTCTTGCTTGTAAAGCTTCTGTATGACCAAAACACACAATGAAAACTGACATTCTCTAGGTCATCAAATAGAAACAAAAAACAAACTAAGGGCAGAAACATTTTGCTGAAATAAAAAAAAAAGTATCTCACCTGCTATATTTTGTTACTATAGAGCAGCTGATATACTGTATTGCCTTCTAAGAATTGTAGAAAAATGTCCCGCCTTACATTACAAAATCATGATGGCAGAGCTTTTGCTTGGTTATTATTTTATTTTTATTTATTTGTTTATTTATTTTGCAGGGACAATGCACACCAATCAACAGGCAAACTGTAAGCGAGCTAGAGTTAGCCAGAGAGGCTAGTTTTCATCTGCTGTCCCCGGCCAGATGTTTGAAGGCTGCCTAAAATTAGAACATTTCAAATAAAAATGGAATTTAAATTCATAGATAAACAGACAGTAACATATAGACAAAAACGATACACATATAAGAAAAAGAAAAGTGTACATAAGACACCAGAGAGGAGCAGACATAACAGGCTGCATAACAGGCTGCAGCATGCGTCAGGCAGAACAAACCCGCCTACAGTACAAGCACATATATAACACTGAGGCACATAACACACACATCAAAAATGGAAAATAGCAACACTGAACCAGACAAATGCACATATAGGCGAAACAAGCAGGCAGGACAGACAGTACATCAATGCTTGCACACCTGATTGGCAACAAGCCATTCCTTAAGGCTATGTTTGAATGTTTTGTGCGTGTGTGTGTGTGTGTGTGTGTGTGTGTGTGTGTGTGTGTGTGTGTGTGTGTGTGTGTGTGTGTGTGTGTGTGTGTGTGTGTGTGGTGGCAGAGCATTCCACGAGTGAGCTTCCTTCACAGAGAATGTAGATTTGCTAAACGAGCTGTGTGAAATGACACAATCACCTCTTGAAGCAGATCTAGTGAGTCTGCTGCTTTGAGTGCTTTGTTTAATAAAATCACTAAGCGGAGGCGGGGCCATACCATGTAAAATTTTAAAAACCAGACACACATCAGTGAATTTAATGAGGTTCTCCCAACTCAAGATATGGTGTTTGATGAGGATATTGCAGTGATGGTGACTTTTGTTTTTTTTCATCAAGTGTTTTTAGAGCTTGTTTATGGAGAATATGAATAGATTTTAATGTTGTGCTTCTGGCTTAAGCAGTAGGTCAGATGGGGGACAATCATCGCATTAAAATACAGTTCCGCAGCCTTCACGGTTAGACTGTTTCTTATATATCTAAAATTCATGAGATTACATTTTAAGACCTTTGCCACATGTTTTACCTGCTTTTTTAAAGAGAGATTAGAATCAATACAAATTCCTAAATATTTAAAATCTGACACTACCTGTAGCCTCTTACCAGCAACATAAGCATCTGGCTCCGGTGACACTTTGCAAGCCCTCTTTGTGAAGAACATACAAACAGTCTTTTCAACATTCAGGTGAAGGCAGGAATCTGCAAGCCATTTAGTTACAAATGAAGTTAAAACTGCATCTTAATACTTGAGGCAGTCCTATCTTTGACCATCGAGACATGCTAGAACTACTTAGCACGGTATAATGAGCTAACAGGACTCCCTGCGGAACAGTGCTTTGGGAGATGGACCTCTTCAGTTTTGCTTGATTAGTCTTCTCTTGACATCACCCTTGGTCAGACTGAAAATGTTTGCCATTGCTTTCTCAAACTAGTAAATAGTGCTTACTGTAATTTAGTTCGGTGATGTAAGATGTCAAACATAAAAAAATATATTTATATTGTCAAAATATTTTTGATAAATTGGCTTTGTAATAAATCCATGACAAGGACTTTGATCAGTTTTGTGTGCTATATTCCAGTTTTCATTTATTCCAAGATAGTCATCGATTGTGATCTATCATGTTTCTATTTATTCATGCCAAATGATAAATCACAAAGTGTTGAAATTTACACCGTCAAATGATTCATTACTCTCAATGTACTTTCAACCTTTTTGCCCTGTTGTCATGGAATTGTAGATGTTAACATTTCTTTTTTTAATGACAAAATAGAATACAATAATCATTAAATAAAATAGAATATATAGACACAAAAATGAATCGTGTCATTTCAGTGACAGTAGACTTTTGCTAAATCTGAACTTGAATCAAGCAAGATAAAACAATCGCACAGGATAGACTTTTTTATGAAACCAGTACTTTAACCAGTACTGACCCTCTATGTCATTATTTTAGGTTATCTGATAGATGCTACATATTATATGGCAGATCCCATCCATCTGGGTCAAACTAACATTAGATGTATGGAAACAGTGTTTGACTCAAATATGAGACTCGTTCACATGGTCAAAATGAAAGATGCACTCAGTGGTGTACTGCTAAAGTACCGTCACCGTGTTTAAGAGGTAATTATTGGCTGTAAGTGGAAAAGCAGCATCTATGATTTCAGCCTGGCGGCCTAAATGCATAAATGCACACGTGTGCTTAAGTTCAACAAGTCCAGTTCCTGCGTCATTACTGGCCCTCGGAGACAGAAGCAGATGCTCATTCACTCCGAGGAGGCATGTGAAGGAGGAAGGTGTTGTGGAAGAAGCAGAATAGAGGAAGAGGCAGGTTAGGAATTGAGAGTCTGAGAGAGAGAGACGGAGAACAGAGGTGGAAATGGCAAAAAGGGTGTAGAAAGTGAGAAAGACAATGATGTAAGAATGAGAAAGAGTGAGATAAATGGGAGGTAGGGAGAGAGTAAAGAAAAGGAAAGAGGTAGAAATGGAGGTTACAAGTGAAAAGAAAAAGGCCCCATTTATCAAAGGGTCCTCTGTAACTTTTTGTAGTGGAGTTAATGGGTTATTTTCAACTGACCACTCTCTTGTCTGTTCAGTAAATACAGAGCAACTTATGCTATTTTTGCTTAGTGTAAAGACTGGAAACAGGAGGAAACGGTTAGCTGAGTGCTTTACCTCTAAAGCTCACAAATGAATACATTTAAACCAAAGTTTAAAAACGACAATTTATGGGCTGTTATGACAAGTATTTATTGGCTAAGTCTGTAGAGCAAGCAAGTTTTTTTGCTAAGCTAAGGAATCACCGCCTGGCTCTCGCATCATATTTAAGGTACAGACACAAGACTGGTATCAATCAGTCCTGGCAAGAAAGCAAAGAAGTATATTTTGGGAAATATTGAATTTTTTTTTTTTTTAAATGCGACCAAACTGTACAGACCACATTATGAGAGATCCAATACAAGCTGGACCACCTGTAGATGAGATGTAGCGGATCCCTTTCGAATTGCAATGTATTCCACATTAATGTGTTTTTCCTTAACCAGATGAGATATCGAAATACAGATGGCATAACCAAGTGTGAATGGGGGTAAATAAGGGACAGAGGGTACAAATGTGAGGGGTGAGAGAAACAGAAGGAGAGCAAAAGACAAAGGAGGGAGTGAGAGAGAAAGTGAGTGAAAGGAATAGAAAGGAGCCTCGGCAGCTCACCAGGCTTGGCAGAGAGGTCCCTGTTAGGGCCCAATGCCCCAGGCAAAGCACCAGGAGCCTGCTACTCCAAACGTCACACTCCGCATGCTACTCGGCTCCGAGATGGCTTCACAATTTTCCTGACAGGACACGACATTTCACTTGGGCTGGCAGCGGAGAAAACTGTGTGACAGCCGCCCGCTGCTGACACACACCTGGGGGATACCCCTGGTCCAACTGAGGGACTGCGCCTGTTTCCGCAAAACTGTGAAAAGTTTGCAAATATGATCTGATGTAAAAGAGCAGAAAGCAGCTGGAGGTAAACTGTCTTAACTTAAAGAGAGGCGTACGTGTAAACAACCACAGCCCGCCGCCGCAGCAGAGGCAAGCAGACGAACGCTGGAACAAAGTCAAAGTTAGCCTTTTGTGTCTGTTCGGATGTAAAATTCTGCTACATCCTTGTCCCTCTGCCTCCTTTGGCAGCGTCGGTCTCCCAGCGCATCAGGCTTCAAAGCAGCTCTGCGAGAGGTGTGTTTGTGCATCGCTGCCATTCACAGCGCTTCCTTCTGTGAGAAAGCCTTGACAGATCCTCAATGCATTCTGGGATAGATTATTATTGCCTTAAGTCGTCCACCCCCATAGACAGACTTAGTGTGGGCACCACGTTCTCTGTCTGGTAAACAGCCTCCGTGAAAAGACAGATGTCATGCCAAAACAAAAAACACACACACACACACACACACACACACACACACACACACACACACACACACACACACACACACACACACACACACAAAATGGTTTGAATCCCAAAACAGACACCTCATAGCAAAGAAAACAGAATGCAAGGCTGAGCAAACGATCAAAAGATGCAGAACTATTGAAAAACCCTCAAAACTTCGGAGTCATTTGTTTGGAGAACCCAAAGCCAGCATCTTTAATTTACTCTGGCTGATTGCTTGCCGTCTGTGTTCGTGTGTGAATGTTAGGGATTGGAAATAATCTAAAACCATTTTGTAGTCAAGTGTCAGTGTTATCAGGATATACAATTCTGTTGTCTTAAATTAATGATTATAAGTGAATACTATATGCAAAATCTGCCAAAATCTGATCTAAAAATGCAGGATATTTAGTTTGATCATACTAAACTGTATCAGCTGTAGTATCAAGTCCTTGTGCGAGTTTATGGTTGTATGTTCAGTAAGTGTTTATTTATACAAGCAGACATAAAGTACATACATACATACATCTGTTTGTTTGTACTGTATGTACTTTCTGCAGGTAGGTGTATATTTGTTTGCGTGCCCTCTGGTCAGACAAACAGTTGACATGTACTGGCTTGCATTTACTTATTCCTGTGGGGGACAGGAAGAAGTCAAGGAGCCATATTGTTGTTATGACAGCAGGTGGTTGTCTGAGTGTGAGGGTCTGCTGGCTCGATGGGATTTCATATGGGAGCAGAAGTCGTTGGCTCTGCGGCGTGGATTGCTTTGTCGGGGCGCCGTGCTGTGTTCAAACGTATACTTACCCCCATACTGCTGCTTTTGCTCGCTCAAAAGGTTGTTATTGCTGTGTTGTGCAGTATGATTGGGGGGAGATTATAAAGGCCACATGATTAACCAAAGGTATGTAGACAGTTTAACACCTGATGACCAAAATTATGGGCATCAATATGCTGCTGCATAATGCTAACAGCCTCAACTCTTCTGGGGAGGCTCTCCATACGATTTTGAAAACTGGCTGCAGGGTTTTGCCAAAATTGGTGCAAATTTGGTGAAGTCGGCTACTGCTTTTGAGCAATAATTGGATGTTCAAACTGAAAACAGACATGTCTTAACTTAAAGGTATTATATGCAGTATTTTCTTAAAAAATGAATGTATAGATTGTTACAAGAGTAATCCCTCTCAATCATCACTAATGCCCCAGTAGAAGTGTGTAGCAGTGTCTGTATCTACCGAGACCCTGGCCTCTGCGTGTATTTTCTCCTTTCTTCTTGTTTTGCTGTGTTAGGGCTTCATTGTGATGTTGAGAAAGGAAAGGGCCCTCTCCAAGATGTTACTAAAAAGTTAGAAGCACATTATTGCTGCAATCCATTGCAAGTCGGATCTAAATGCGTCCCAGTGCTTCTACATGGAGGCCCTCAGCTAACTGATATTTGTATAGCAACTCTCTGAACTTCACAAGCATCTACAGAGGACATACATTCATTATCACAACGATGAGAAACGGTGTGTAAAGTAACCATTTAAATGAACAACTATAGAATCCTATGGGGAAATTTTTCTGAAAATCTATTTCAAGAATCTGCGGTAACCCTGTTAAAAGAGAAGGGGAGAAGTGGACTAACACCGCATGCTCGCAATGAAGCACTAATCAACTGAACAGAAATGGATTTGACAGCAACAATGTTGTTTCAGTACGTTTCACAACACAAACACTGCAGAAAACATTACATAAAGTAAAAAATTATGAAAAGATAATTCACCGTGTGGGAATTCATGCTGCTGTGATCAGGTCAGGTGTGTTTATGTCGGCAAACTCGGGCTAGATAACTCTTGTCTGAGTTTCCCACTTGGAATTTTGACTTCAATGACCGTTCCATTGCACTTTCCCGTGTCCAAAGTGTTTTTTTTTTTCTGAGTTCTGAGTACAATGGATTGCGGCATATATTCTGAAAATATCGTGTCATGTTGTAGCCTTAAGACTTACTTTAATTTAAACCGAATTAAGCCGAAATAATGAAAAACAACCCCAGACCAAAGTATATCTCACTGTTTTTGCCCTCCTCTGTCACTCTTCTCTTCGACCCGTCTTTGCTTTTTGCTTGTTCTTTGACTTTGCCAACTTTTCCTCTCTCTCTTTTTTTTCTCTTTTACCCTCTCTCATACTCTCTTTCTGTCAAACTTATATTTACTTTGCTTGTGTTCTCTCTTTACTCCCACTACGGCCTGAACCCCTCTCCCCCAATCCACCCATCACTCGCTCTGTTTCTCTGTAGTTCCTCTTGGCGGCTGCAGCTTTGTTCCTCCCTCCTCCTCGCCTTTCTGGTCAGGTACAGGTACATCTTTTCTACTCTCTTAGTCTCTCCCTTGCTGTATGCCCACATTTCCAGGTTTCCAAAGACAAACTAAAAAACTGAAATAATGTAGTCTCATGATTCTGCTTTTGCGTCGTATTGTGCGGACCGTATGAGTTGCCTTGTGGGGGAAAAACACTCAAGTCAGCCTCTTGTAAATCCAAATTGGAAGTATTGTGAATTTCTGACAGCTCTGATGTTTCCCACTATGTGAAGATAACTGCAGGATTGTTAACAAACCTTTGCTGGCATTTACATTTTACTTAAATTCACCAGTTATCATTGTCACTTCAGCTAATTAAAAGTGGCCATACATTTTAGTTTGTATGGTTTTACTTGTTAATGAACCACAAAAAATATGTTACACATTAAAAATAGCAAATTTAGACTTAATGTAAGTTTTGAAATAGGTGCAACTATAAGGCTAACAATGTCAGTAAATGCTCCCACATTGAAATAGTGGGCGGTTTTCCCATTTTACGGCATATATTCAGCACAACCGTCTATTAGGATATCTTTGTCCGTGTCTGCCTTTGTGTGCATAAGCATATATATGCATGCATGTATGTGTGGGCTTGAGCATCTGTGTTGGCATGATGTGCCTGTGTGTGCATGAGGGAGTAGGTATATTCCTTTCATCCAGCATATCTTCCAAGTTGTGTCACCTGTATATGTCACAGATAAGGTAAAAAAAACTGATGCACACCTGTGTTCCCAAGTGATGTGAGCACCGACCTGCATGTGTAGGAATAACCTTGTACAACCTGATAAGCGCTGCGTTCAACATGAACTTTAATGAGATCAATACATGACTATGATAACCCATGACCTGTCTTCTCTACTGTGCATTTGTCTCCGCCAAGCTGGGCAGCTCTATATATTTCTCCCTCATCAATAACTCTGTGGTTGTGCTTTTACTCTCAGTTTGAATCAGGCCCAAGAGTCGCGTTTTTTTGCTTCCTTATCGTCCTAAAAGATAGCCATAGTCAATTTACTGTGGATAGTACCTGTGAGAAATGTGCTTCATGCCGTTTTAATATTAACCTCGTACAAACTACAAACATGCAAAGCAATATACTGAGAATATATACTACTGTACACTAAAGGTAGAGAAACAGCGTTTGCCCTGTGATCTTCATTGGAGTCCCAAAAGGCTTGTTAGTACTTTGTTGGTAGTTTGGTATGGACCTTGGCTTAACATTTTTTGTTTTATTAGAATTTAAAATTAAGATCAGTTCAAAGTAAAGTTTCCAGTTAGTCAGCAAGCATCCTTGCCCTTTCAAATGACAAACCAAAGAGCATATGCAACTTACTTTTAGATTAGATTCAGATTAAACTGTTAAACGGAACGTGACTCTTTGATTTTGTGATTTTGGTGAACCAATGAGAGGAGAGAGCAGCATAATCACAGCACCAGAGATAATATAATTATTGGCTGTTTGAAGTAAAAAGGTTGCTCTTAAAACTGTGAGCATTCTCAGAATCTTTGTGAAATTGAGTGAAGATGTTTCTCCAAAATGAGACAAGATGTCTCTGTCTCAGTGTTTTCTCCCAGGGTGGTGGGTGTTGCAGTGGCCCGTTATGACTTCTGCTCCAGAGACACACGGGAGCTCTCCCTGCTGCAGGGAGACATTATCAAGATCCACACCAAGATGTCCAATGGGTGGTGGAAGGGAGAGATTAACGGCAGGGTAGGTCTGCTGTAGGATCCTGTCATTGTGGCAAATTTCTGTACACATTTTATTTATTTATTTGTTTTGTGCCATCTGTGCTCTTACCATATACTGTGGTAGCTGATGTAGAATTTCTTTACACATTCTATTCTATATAATTGCGGTGTTGTGGCATAATGTTCTGTTGTCAGTTAATTTAAATAAAAGTTATTCATTTTTACCCTCTTAGAGCCAAAAAGCAAGGGTTGGTAATGTTTATAAAATACATTTTTTGTTATATTTGTTGAAATTCTCATTGCATCCAGACGGCAATCAATATTTCAAATTTTCTTTGTTTACATTCATTGTGAGAATTTTGGGTAAGTGGCTTTGGAGGATGGCCTGAAGGGACGGGCTGTCAGTGTTGCCAACTTGGCAACTTTCTCACTAGATTTAGCAACTTTTGGAGCAAATGCTGCAAGCTACTTTCATTGGAAAACAGTTGGCAACACTGGGCTTGGTTTTTTTAGTTAAATATATTTAAAAAATCTAGTATACTCTTGCTGTTTTCTCACTGTTGCCAACCCTAGCTTTAAAGGGAGTAAAATATAATTTTGTAGGAAGTCTTATTACATTATCTTATTACTTTAATTGTCTATTGCAGTAGTTTCAGTGCATTTGCTGATGTAAATAGTCACAAATAATTTAGTGATTAAACTAATTAAAGTTCATTCAGTCATTTTTCACAATACAAACACTTCATATTTGAGTGTTTATGGCACTGGCATGTAGGGTGGTTTGATTTTGTATCTCTGTATGTGTGTGCATTATGCAACATCTGTGAAGCTCCTCACTGTAAGCGCCATGTAGAGTAGAGTTGGGGGTGCCAAGCATGAGGACAAGTCACCATTCAAAATTAGGAAAAAGAGTGAGATAATAAAAGAAGTTCATGAAAAACATATCCTGTCAAATATATGTGAAGCTGCCTGAAATGTATCCTGTTTTGTTGCCTCTAAGATGGGCTGGTTCCCTTCGACCTACGTGGAAGAGGAGGACTGACTTCGTGGGATGAATGACTATTCAGCGTCCATTCAAAGCCGACCACCTCCGGCCACTGCCATGCTGCTCAGCCACTCTCTGTGCCCTGCAAGTCAGATCTCTTTGATAAATCCCAAAGTCTTAGACTAAAGAGGAAGCAGCGATGCGCTCAAAGACCTTCTCCTGGCCTCTGACAGACTCTCACACAGAGCTGATGTCAAATCACAGATTCCAGGAGCGTCAAGCCATATCTCGCGTCTCTGCGGCCCTGTCTGCCCCCGCGGCCCAATGGGAAGTGCATGTGCCGTACCTAGATAACCCTACACCCACCCTTGCTGCTCACCTTGTCTTATTATTGATGACTCCATTGGCTGGTGTGAGACTCGCCTTCACTCTCATCGTGTTTCAATACCAGAAAGGCTCAGTCACCCAACTGGAACACAGATCCTGCTGACAGCGCACCGCCCAGGTACCGCACCAAATTGAAATGCAGGAGCTGAGGAGCTTTGACTGTTGTTGGAACTCAGCCCACTTGGCTGTCCAGATTTTGTACTCAACTTTCTGTCAAAGACTTTTATTTTTAACAGTTTAAATCACTGGACTGATATGTGATATTTAAATGCAATTGCTGAAATGATTCAATGCTGTTTTAAAAAAAAAAAAAAAAAAAAGGATTGAAAGATTACAGTTCCACAGCGTGAAGGATGGATCTGTCATGCGGTGTGTTTGGAACTTAATGACTATTAGTCTTGTGGAGCCAGAAGTAATTTGGTCATATCATTACAGAACAAGACGTCTTTAGACAAAGTAGTTGTGGAATAATGTTGTGGAAAGTGTTTAAATCCATCGCTGATAAAGTTATGTCTCCAAGCTTTGATTCCTATTCTGTTATTTCTTTTCAGTCATTGTTTATTTGAATCACTACCTCAACTTTAAGAAACATCTTCATGAGACGCTGGATTGGTGCCAAAATGTAAAAACTACTTATAGTTCCCTCCTACTCAAATGTAAAGCAATAGTTCGACACTTTGGAATTCACATTTGTGCTCTCCTGCCAAAAGTTTGATACCACTGTCTGTTCATTATGAAGCTACAGCCAGCAGCTGATTAGCTTAGCTTATCATAAAGACTGGTCACAAAGATCACAAAATCTGCCTACCAGCATCTCTAAAGCTGACTAATTACAATGTTTGTTCAATCCATTCAAAAGCTAAAGAGTTGGTTTTATGTGGGATTGCGTTTTGGGATTATTTCAATGACTTCCTGGAGACTTCCAAGACTCCAGGAATGAGTGATCTTTAGAGGTGATGGTAGGTCTGTATGCTAAACTAAACCAGGGATGCAAGTTAGGAATTACATTTACTCTTGTTACTTCAAAAAAGTTGGGTTTATTGTACACGTGTACTTTAAAAAAAAGTAGCTTATTTAAAAATTCCCAATTCTAAATTAGTATTATTTATCTAAAGTATTGTACTTTACTACATTTCTAGTAACATTGCTTACAGGGTGAAAACAAAGTCACATAAAAAGTGTAATAATGCAACAAAAGAAATGAGGTAAATCCAAAATTATTATTATTATTGTCATTAATATTATGAATATGATTATTAAATCAGCAGTTGCAACATAGAAGAAGCTGCTGGTGTGTCTGTTCGCCTGTCTGTATGAAGCTGCTGGTGTGTCTGCGGCAACAAGTGGGCAGATCTGACACTCAGCACTCAGCTGACGTGGACTGTCCGGGGTGCAGCAGCACCTGGGCCACCTGAGCAGTTTGAGAACAGTATGATAAAGATTTAATTCATTACAGTTTAGCATGATTGTACCGCTGCAAAGGTAATGAAAATGATTGGAAAAAAGGTAGCTTCTTCCTTAATTAATAACTGGTTTGATTGCCCACCCAGCCAGCACGCCAAGTGACCCAAATCAAACACACCTAAGTTGTCGCGTGAACAACAGGTGCATTCTGGATCTGCTAACATGCTAAATGTTACGATGCTCGGTGGGTTTTTACAGCAGTGACTATAAAGTATTCACGCGGAAACGTTTACCTTTAGAAAGGTGTGTTTGTGACAAAAGTTACAACTGCAGTACTTCATTCTGCACGAAAGCTTTTCAAACTTTGAGTAGCGCGTGGGATAGAGAGGCCAACTGGACGTGCGATTATGCTTTGAGTATAAACGAAAGAGTTGAACCTGGAGCACATTAAGGAGGACTTCGCGTCGCTCAAGACTCACACAAAGTCTTCTAGACGGGTGAGTAAAACAATCACGCTGTGAATGTAACTAGAGCAAAACGTCAATATTGCCCGTATTAACGTTACATTGTACGCGCGTGTGTGTGCGCAGTACATGTTGTGCATAAACTGCAGCTCTTTTTTTGCTGTGGAGTTTCTACTGTTTGTGTAAATCCGTATTGTCTCTGTCTTGGTGATGTATTATAATATCACTCGCTCTTTTTATTCATTGTCGGCCATTTCTTGTTGTTGTTGAAATGTTTTAGGTTTTGTCCATATGTCACAGGGGCTCTGTGTTGTGATGAGTACCTAGATGTTGACATGTAAATGCACTGTATTTTATAAGTTAATTGCTCTTTGATACAACTGTATCCTTCATTTTTGTCAATACTATCCCTTTACATTTTTGTAAATGTAACGTTAAGTGACCTAAATTAAGCCTACTTAGTACAAGTGCTTGTGTAACGTTACTTGAGTAAAATATTCCAGTACTTTCCATCTATAAACAAAACTAACTGGCTGATGTCTGTAGCTCCATATTTAATGGACAGACATGGTATTTTATCTAACTCTTGCCAAGACGAGAGAGTAGTTCACAAAATAATCTGAAGTATTGATTGAAGACCAAACGGACTACAATTACAGGTGGCCCCATGATACTGTAAGTGAATAGAATGAATCATCAAAAAGAAGAAGGAACACACACTTGGATGATATTTCACATTGATCCCATTTAAGGGCATTGTAGGAAAAAAAAAAAAGAGGCTCAGTTCTAATGTTTGTCTTCACATATGTGAAATCACCAGAGAGAAAACATATGCACAAAAGCAATAACAAAGCCAAATACTTTTTTAAAGGGCATGTGTGTGGAGTGGATTGTGTAATTGGAGGTATAGGTCGATACTTTACTGCGTGCTGCGTCATCTTTTGATCTTTCACTGTAGAAACCAGAGAGCCATTTTACATTCCACAGATTTTGCCTTTACCTCAACTCTTTTTTTCTTTTTGGGGAGGGGGGGTTTCAGAATGAATGATTCAAGAGTGATGTAACGGCTGTTCACTGTAGAGCAAGGTAGCACAAGGGCGTTAAGTGATGCTGTTTTCCTTCAAACGTTAACATCCCGCTATCCATGTGTGTGACATCAATATTTAATAAAAGCATACTCTTTGAATTGTACTTCTGATATTTGATTGGCTATTTTCCCTCAGACACATGTTACATTGCAGGAGCAAAGGCTTTGTGGTTGCGTCACAAATCATAGTGTCTGTCAGAGTTGTGGAGGCACGTTGGAGAAATGGTAGCGCTCAAATAATTGCTCAACAATCTGAACGGAAAGGACAGACACCAGAAAAAAGTTGTGTTTTTAAATTTGAATAATTAAAATTGGAAACTTTCACCCCCTTTCGCCAAATGTTCAATATGCAAGCTGCTATTTGCAACATGAGTACATTCCCATCTGGGTAAGTGTGACACATTTCACGAATCAAAACAAACACAATACCACACCTGTGACCAATGCATAAATATTCGAGAGTTTGTGTCTCAGAGGTAGAGTGGGTCGTCATCTAATCGGAAGATCTGCGGTTTGATTCCTGGCTCTTCATTTTAAGTGTCCTTGGGGAAGATACTGATCAAATTGCTTCCAAAGGCATTGCCATTGGTCTGTGACCAATTTCTTTAGACAAAGTGTCATACAGCTCTCATATTCATCTTTCATTTGTCGGGCAACGTGGAAACATGTTTTTTTGCTGTCTGCGTGAAAGAATCTCTGCTTTTGTGACTCAAGCCCTTTATCTTTAGGCTTTTCTTGCTGATCCTCTTCTCTTGTTTGAGAACAGCTCATCTAAAATTGGGCAGAAGTTCAAATCTCAAATATTGGCCTGAGGTGTGTCAATGAAAATATATTTATACAGCACGTTTCAGTACACATAAACACACACACAGTGATTAACCATACGCATTGGAGAATAATAAAGTTCTGAGTTTGCTTTTGAATGTGGACACAATTGTGAGAGGACCACATAGTGACTGACGGCACCCTCACCGGACCTGGGTCCCCTCCACAAACCAATGGTTGATGGTGGCTTTGTCCTCTTTTATACAGTTTATGCATTGCCTCCAGCGTTTTTGTATGGTCATATTTTCCAATTGATAGAAAGTCTGTTGGAATACAACATTGGATGCTTTGAGACATTTATACTCTTAGTTGACAGCTATTTATTGTCAAATTATGTCCATGTTTGTACCAGTTTTTTTGCACATGTTCCTGCAGTGTTCTGATGCTCTGGACCTGTTTTGTTCATCAGTGCTGCTTGACATGTGTTTGTCAGTTGCTCTGTCTACTGTTTTAATACACTTATTAATTAATGTATTTTAAAATGTAAGATTAAACAGAAATATACTGTCAATATACTGTTTATATAACCAGGGTCTCACAATCTCGGTATGCTGGTATTATAAACACTCCCTCAGGCTTACTTTCCCCCCACTGCTCTGCAGCCTCTCTAATGACCAAGCTCAGCAGAGGGAGGGCTCTGCTGCGCTAACGGTAACCCTCCCATCACAAAGAGGTAGAAAGAATGGCTCCCTTAATACTCTTCCTCTCTTTAATCTGCCTGTTCCTGTCTTAGCCAAAGAGATGAAAGACGACGACAGAGAAGTTGGACAGCAGCCAGAGAGAGAGAAATGGGTGTACAAGGTTGCATGGAGTAGATAAAGTGCAGGGAGGAAGAGGATGGTGTGTAAGGCTATGTGTGTGGATCCGAGAGAGAGAGACAAAAGGCAGACAGAGAGAGGGGAGGAAGCCATGCATCATCTTCATCTGTCTGAATGATCTCCTTAACCCCTAGTCTTTGCCAGTCAGCCCCTCTGGATCTCTATATGGGGTTTAAACAGGGATTTAGCAGAAACTGAAGCGTCCCTCAAATACGGTGAGCTCTCGGTTTCTCTGAAAAGGGCTTGACTCTCCAAAAGACTTTATCTGTAAGATTTATATTCAACTGCTGACTTGTGACCATCAACCCTTACAAAATCATAAAACTACAACTGCAGAGAAGAATGTATAGAGTAAAGGTATTTCATAGAAGCTGTTGTAGCTGACATTTACTATTTAATGGCCATATGATGCTATAAAATCAGGATTTGACTTGATGAAGGGAGACTCAACCGAATAACTCTACTGTGCTATTATTTTTACAGATAAATAAAAAAAATCCTTTTGATTAAAATCTGCAGAACCTCTCTGATTCATCTCATCTCACACTTATAGTGAATGTTCACTTCCTACTCCTGTCATCGGTCAAAGTGGATTTCTTTTAACCATGAAGACCATCTTTTTTTTTTTTAACAATAACCACGGTGTTAACCTGATCCCAGTGAAGCTTTTGTTCAATGAGGACAGATCATTTAGAAATGTACACAGTATTTCTTTAGATGGCTGCGTATTTAGACTCCATCACCACAAAGCATCTTCATAAAATTCAGACGTATAAAGATTCCCTAAAGGCTGTGGTGGTTGGCTGTGTGTGTGGGGTGAGCAGAGGATCACAAAGATATTTCAAGCGCTGCATCCAATGATGGATTGGCTCAAGGCATTTGGGAAGAATGATGATTGGCCAGATTGAATGATGTAAGAATGTGTGAATGAGAGGAGCTCTGTAAAGCTGGAACATAAGGTTGGAGGTGGCTGAAAAAGCAGAAATTCAATGAGAGAAAAGCTCTTCCTCACTGAATTCCAAATCATCATTAGCTGACAAATGTCAACTGTATTCCAACAGTATGGGTGGAAGATCCGATCATTTTTGGAAAAGTCTTATGAGACTTTCTGGAACCAGCTGGGTTGTTTAGGTATGAGGGCTTTCATCTAGCAGGTCAAAGTGATCAATTATCCAGCGAAACACATCTGCATCTGCCAGATGCATAGGCACAAAATTTGGAATATGAAAAACCTGAGAAACTTTTCCTTTTGCCATCATCATCATCCGGTCAATAGTTCACTTTCTCCAATACTTTGGTTTGCAGTATAAATATCTGCAAAACAAAGGGTTTTCCCGCCAGTCTGCACTTTGTGTTTAGTAAATATTAGCAAGCTAAAACAATAAACTAAGATGGTCAAAATTACTTGCCAGATATCGGCATTCTAGCGTGCTACTTTTAGCGCTTCCCTGAAAAGCTTATTCTTTCTCATTAACAGCAATGGAATTAAATAATAATAATGTCCAGGAACGGAGATGAGTTTATCCAGAGAAAGAAAAGGAATAAGGATGAGAAGGTAAGGACAAGACCACCCTCCTCCCTCCTCGCCTGGATAGTGTTGCTAAGTCGCTGTGAGGACTCAATCAGGGCTACCCAGCAATTAAGATCTTGCAGATCAAAGCAGTCTAAATGAGCTAATCCTCAGAGAACGGCTGCTCTTTTCTCCTCCGTCTATCTCTCTCTCTCCCCCCCTCTCTCCCTCCCTCCCTCCCTTACCCTGGTTACTTCCTCAAGACTCGTGGCTCCATGGGCTGACTGCGCTTTGATGCTCGACAGCGGTGGGTCTGCTAAATGTAAAATGGTGAATAAATGTGCATTAATGGGTAACACTTTCATATCCTTTATGCCAATTTGCTGGGGAGTCTGGGGAGCATGTTTTTAAAGATCTTAAGACGTAATTGGTGATCATGAGTCTTAAACTACTCTATCTGATGCCCACATGCAGCGCAGCAGAGCGCAGAAGCTTAACACAAACTTATGAATACCATATCGCCAGAAAGGCATTTTTTTTTTTTTGCACAACATTTGATAACGAGCAATACTCAAACATCTAGGCCTGCATTAAAACGCGGTGCAACAAGCCCCTTGTGAGTGTGGCGAGCTGGAACCGTTGCTGGCGTGAAACCGAGCGACAGCTTTGAGGTCAATAGTTGTTCAAAGGAGCGTGACGCCGCTAGCTGCTTAGCAGCTCGGCCATTATCATAGAAAAAGCAGAGCATCTGCCTGTGACTCCTGTGGACAGGTTTAACGAGGTGCTGCTGCTCGTCATGGGGCCGCTTTG
This sequence comes from Cebidichthys violaceus, assembly GCF_023349555.1. NCBI lineage: Eukaryota > Metazoa > Chordata > Actinopteri > Perciformes > Stichaeidae > Cebidichthys > Cebidichthys violaceus. The sequence continues at coordinate 12,483,829 of NW_027176964.1, forward strand.
GCAGGGCCTGTTGGTCTCTCACCCCTCCTGCTGCTTTTCTCTCCCCCCCGGTCTCCTTCTGTGTCTCCATTCCCTTCCTCCAGGTCTGCCAAACAGGGGTGTTTACTGCTGCCTCTTTCCATCAGGGAACCATTGTTTCATGGTGGACGTCTGTGATGTAGGCTTCTGTCTTCCCTCCTTTATTTCTCGCCACTGTAACTTGAATCTCTATTTTTTTTTGAACGTGCCCATTCTCTGCCACTAAACTACCGCTTCTTGTGTCTCTGTCAGTCTGTATCTCTATCGTTCTGTGTGTCCGTTTCTTCTCTAACTGCTTTCTTTGTAGCAGCTCTTTGTTTTGGGATTTTCTGCCACCACCACCTGTGCCTCTCTTTTTTCTAATACACGAGACAACAGTCCTTAGATTAACCAATACCATTGCCAACACTGGTTTGCTACAAATGTGGAACAAATACTTTGTCAAGTTAAAAAACTTGTTAAAATAATGTAATAGCAATAATAGCAATTGCATACTTTTTTTTTAATTTTTTTTTTTTTAAGATATCCATATCTGCTGCCTCCCTTATTTATTATGGGTGACTCGGAAATAGTCCCTATGAAAACTGAGGCTTGTTCCCTTTTGCTTTTCCTGCAAAGGGGCAGCAAACAGTGACACGCATCAAAACACCTGCAGACATTGTTATCTGTGTATCATTCTGTCTGCTGCACTTTGACAATTTCCTCTGTTGCCTTTTGTGTGTGCTACATCAATTAACTCATGTCATCCTGCAATCACATGGGTCAAGATGTCCCCATTGTGAAAACGTATGTAACAATGGGTGCCGGTATTTTCACGTGCGTCCGTGTTTGCTGCCCTTAACAAAGTCATGCTACTCTTACAAAGCGTGTCGCACTAAATATTTTAACACTCTTCGCACCACTACTGAAATCCATGCATGGTTAGATATGACTTGATGAGAGCAATATCTTCCTTTTTTCTTTTTTTGCGTTAACCCACTAGTTTGGGGCTGTGAGGAGACCGAGCTAAAGAGCTCCCAAAAGGGCAATTTACTGCCCCTCTGAAAATGTAATAAATCATTGACGCTCCCATTCAATATGTGCATGCTTTCCACAACCATGCATACAGCTAAACAACCTTTTGTATTCATTTTTAACAAGCAGCTTTTTTTTTTATTGCAGCTTTAGCTCAGTGTATCCCTGTCCCCTATTGTTTACATTTTGATTTTGTAAAATGTTGAGTACAACTTACTTGAGTCTAAACTCAAATACTTCTGTTACTCAGGGTGCGGTCCTATCAGGAAAATCTAACTTGTCTGGTGCCTACTTTAAATATGGTAGAGCAAAAAACCCCAGAAATGTTAAAATTGGCCTAGGTGTGATTTTTAGGACTCATCCTGTAGAGAATTTGATATTAGTCTTTGTGTGCAATTTTTATTTATACATTCTACAGGTATGCTATTTTTGTCTATGATGCAAACCAGGGACCAACACTAACCCTACATCCCTCTCAGCATGTGAAAAAATGAGGAGAAACCGTTTTCTTCCAAGCTCCGGGAACTCTGGAACAGACTGTGAATGGTATCTTTTATTTATGGACGGCACCGGTGTGATACATAAATAATTTCTTCAACAGGGTGTCGAGGGCTTGCGGTGCCAATCCCAGCCGTGGCTGATTTGCAATTTAGGTGTGGCACTGAAGGCCAGAAGTGCTGGATTTGGCATTGAGAAAAAATAGACAAGAGCTGTGATCGTGTGTGAGACTGAATAGGATTACCATCTGCATCCGAAGAGCCGATTGCTACCCTAGATTGTATTGAAATGAGGGGACATCAGATTGGTTTATGGTCGTGATAAGAAAGCTGATTCTTTTTTTTTTTTTATAGCTTTTGCTTAGTGCCTCTAAACAGTCCTGCTTAAAGATGCCGATGCATTACATTTCAATTCCATATTTTTTGCAATAATTGTCTTGCAGATTATTTGACAGAATTCCACATCAAGTCCATCCCATCCTACAAAAAGTTGATAGTTTCAAATGAAATAAGTGACTTGTGCCTTATGAAAAAAAGTAAGGCTGACCCGAATGTTTTGAAGTTTTAACCGTTGCCATGGTAATGCATGTCCGAATCAGTATGCATTGTTTTTGTTATTTCATTTTAAAACATTTTTATATAGGCTACGCATTGCCTCAAAAATCCCAAATAGCACATGAAATAAAGAGTAAAATCACATTATTGAATCATTTTTTTTTTGTTATTCTCAGATGGATAGTACTGAGTATTGGTTTTGTGTAGAGCAGGGGTCACTAATAGGCGGACCGCGGTCCGGATCCGGACCCAGACGCCGTTGTATCCGGACCCTGGACCTAAAACCGATGGATAATTGAGAATTATTACATTTTGACGGAGCGCCTATATTTTAACCGGCGCAGCTTTTCTAGCCTTTACGGCACTCGGTCAGTGGGCCAGGAAACAAACCGACCAATTACATGCGTTGTAAATTACATCATGTTATGCAGCTCAGTCAATCAAATATGGGTATTCTGACACGTTTCCTGACTCGAGTGAGATTTACACACACGGGGGAGAGACGAGGAAAGAGAACGAAGGGCAGGTGAATAATTACGTGAGTCAGAGAAGTTGTTTCACCTGACGTTCTCTAAAAAGAGAAAAGTGGTCAGAGAGACCAGAGTCCTTAACCAACAATGGACAGACTCTTATAGGTTAATTCTTCCCATCAACAGTTTAAAACCAGTGTGTCTCATACAGTATGTTCAGAGACCGTGACGATTATTAAGAGGAAATGGTGCATAGTTACAAAATCATTTCACGTCAGGTTGATAGCAGACCACCTCAAGGTGTCACTCAGAGAGAACCAGAACATTCTGATGTAGCATTTCAAAATTAAAGCCCTTCAAAATCTCATGCATCGCATGCATGAGCAAACTTTGACTCACAAATTGTCTCATGAATGTGAACTATGCACCATTTTCTCTAAAATCCCATCTGAAATTAGACAAATTGTCTCATGAATGTGATTTGACGTTAGCGCATGCATGCGATATATGGCGCTATTTAGTGCCATATATATATATATATATATATATATATATATATATATATATATATATATGGCACTAAATACCGCAATTTGGATATTAGCGCAATTTAAATATTATTGTAATGTTAATAACCTTTGCACGAGGAGATTTTCTCAATCTGGACCTTTTGGAATTTTAATTGAATACCCCTGGTGTAGAGTGTGTTTTATGTCGTTCCGCCGCTGTGCTGGGAACTGGAACGCAGCGCAGGAGATTTATAGACAGGCAGTTGGAACAAAGGTCTTTTATTTTGTCAACTTAAGCTTCAGTCTATTAATTTATAAATGTGTTTAGAGGCCTACATGTGAGCAAATCTGGTTTTATGGGATATTGCTGTAATTTATTTGATGTGATTATTGAATACTTTGTAGTCGTTTTTGTTTCAATGAAAAGAAAGTCCGATTTTTGTCCACATTTCTCATTAGACACTAATAGTAAAGTAAAGTACAATATAAGTAAATATTGACTGCAAGTTTGAGGAAAGTTTGACAGCTTGTGTTGTCGTCTTCACCTCCCTTCCACTGCCGTTGAAATGCACATGCTTGCCGGGTCTCAGGTCCGATGGCACAACGACTATTTCTCGCAGCTGTATATCTGACTGAGATCTGTTTCTCCTACTGACTGACGGAGTGAAGGGTGAGAGGCTACTGACTCTCGTAAAGAGAGGGACTCTCTCTCTCTTTTCCTCTGTGTATGTGTGTAAGCGTACAATATGTGTAAGAGAGATTGATACAGTTGGCCTACAGTGAGCCGACCTGTACCTTTTTTTTTTGGTAACGCAATTTCTGTAACTTACATAGTGCCCTCCGCCTCATTGAAGCTTTGAATACGGTCCAATATTCTTCTCTTAACCTTCACAATCGGGACAGCCCTGCATCTTTCTTGAGCTAATGGATGGTGGCTGAGTGAAAGCATTGCTTCCTGCTTTGTCATTTCCAAGAACTCTGAAAGGGCAGTGGGGAGAAAGAAAGGTATTTCCATTATGTTCCAGTGGAGGCAGCTTAACTTCCTCTTTGTTCAGTGTATTGATTCTAGTGTACTCTGGCTCTGTGTGCCAAGCCAGCAAACCACCCACTAGCTGTCCTTGTGATGTCAGGGATGTGAATAGGAGTTTTGATAAAGCCACTGATGGCATGCTGCTCCCACCCCTCCATAACTACCATTACTGATGTGTTGCTGCATTAATGTAGTCGATACAATTTCTACCGCTGTAGCTGACAAATTGATTACAATGGAGAGGGTGGAAGCTCCTATATATGTTGGCGAGTTTGTGTGTCTATATTGTACAAATACAAGCCCATGAGGTGCACTGTTGCATGTGTTAGTGTCTCACATGTAACCTCTTTTTACTTAATACAATCTAATGTAAGTTGAATCCTTATTCTCTGCACAAAAGCATCAACGTTACCATTATTTCTAGTTATGTCCTTGTAAATTTGTATTTAAATTATAAAAACTAATTAATACTCTTAAATTGTGTACATAGAACATGATAGATGTGATGATATGTAAAAAGTGGATTCATTGTAACTGTAATAGAAACTCTACCCTGTATCACTGATTTATTGCTGTGGAGCATCTTTGCACTTCCGCACCTCTTTAGTAAAAGCTTGCGGTATCCAACAGGGGAAGAAATCTGAAATTGATAACTTATCTGCTCATATGCAGGTTATTGAGTGAGTTATGTCACTGTAAGGCCCACTCACATCTTTATTTGAAAGGACAACATTTTGCAGCCAAATCAGTTAACTTCAAGGGAATTGCTACAATCAGTCGTGTTGCACTCGGTGAAAATGTACACATCTGGACACATTTCCTGTGTCAAATTTGTGCCGTTGATCAATCGTAAGCAGACTTCACAATGCTGCCCTTTGAATGAACAGAGAAGTGGTGAAGATGCTACCGGGGCTCATTTGGTGTGTTGCTGCTCCATCAACTGTGATGTAACCCTCCTCTGTCGGAGTGCAAACTGCTCCAGAAAAGGATTGCTTTGCAGACGGTAGTCCATGGTATAAATACATATTTTGAACTGAACTTATTTTTCCGTCAGCAGCCGGGTTAACGAGCTAGCTATCTGACCGGTAATGCTAGTAGCTTGCTAGTGTGGCGAGCTTTCCCCCCTCTTCAATGACTCTTAATTGAAATAAATATGGTATAATTATGAGAACAAAATGCCAGTAGGAAATAGAAAGAAGCTTGGAGAGCTATTGTGACCATTGTGTGCTATTGTTCCAAGCTGGCTGGCATGCTGGAGTTAAGATCGATTGGCACACAGCCTTGCGAGTAGGCTAACCCCTAAGCAACCAATCTAAGTACACATTTTGCGAAAAACAGGCAGATCACTTTTGCTGTGCCCCTTAATGTTGTGACCAGGCCTTTATAGTTGAAGGAATTTATGTTGCATGTACATATAGATTAGAGAATGTAAAAAGAAAATACAACAAGGTAAATCCACCATCTCAAAATCTGCTTAAAAGTGCCATCATTTCCCAACTTTTTTTTTAAGTATGCACTGTAAAGTAATTCGTTTTTGTTTGCTTTTTGCAATCATTTTACAAGACTAGCAATAACTTTTCTTCAAAACAAAGCTTTCTGAACAAAAAAAAACGGCCAAAAAAAGATAAATAACAATGGGCAGATAGTTGTGTCTTGCTTCTCATGCCTGCCTGTCACTGTAATGTAAGTAATGGTGCACTCCTCTGGACAAACATGTGTTATGATGGCTATGACTATCCATATGGAGCCACGCTTGTAGTTTCATTTCTTTTGTTAACGTGACAGTTGGGCCAGCAGCTGAAGCTTGCTCAGTGACGGGTCAAGGACGACTTATTGTTAGAAACACAGTACTATATTTGTGAGAAGTATAAGGACCTGGATTCTGAACTGTAAATCACTGTATATCTTCTGAGCATGATTTAAACAGGAGCTACACCATTTTATAACCCTTTTGATTTGAAAACAGCCGGGGGAACAAATATGAATCAGGATTTGCGTTCCTATTTTTAGAGTAGGAACGGTTTGGAATAATGCCTGCAAATATTTACATTGTTGACTGCCTGAGAAGTTTAGCTTCCTGTCCCTGAGCATCACTACATTGTGTTTTGAGTTCTACTGCTGGGCATTTCAAAGTGTCATTGATGATCTAAATATGGATATTGGATTGCAAATAAGCTGAGTGCTCCAGTCGTGTCGCTGAGCCTCTCTTTCCTAGATACTGAATACCCCTTGTCTTATGTAATGTAACTTTCTGTTGGTGCCACCAGTGCTGACAGTGGCAGAACACAAGGACTGCTCTGCTCATGTCTAAAAATGTCCTCCTAATACCCCCTCCTGAGTCTTAGAAGTGAAAGGAGGAAGGACAAGGCGTTGCTGTGACACGGAACAGTGGGGAACATAACCAGTATACAAAATCCTCAGGTCTTTTCTTTCTGCACTGAATTCCAACCCCTGGAAAAAAAAAGCTTCATGCTGGACTCTAAAATTGTACCAGAAAAACATTATTATAAAATGTTATATATGACAGTATTGGGGAAAAAAAAATATGCATGCATATGTTCAGTAACAAGTTGGAGTTGCCGCAACTTTTTCTGTCCCTACATCTGGTGTAGAAGAAGCAAAAGTTGCTTTGGATATTCCCATGCCCATACTCCGTGTCGAGGAATTATGTAGCTCATTTTCCCTCCTTGGCTAAGAATGTCAGTGTTGGCAGTGTGTTGCTCTGGACGCAGAGCAATGGTCTCAGTTCAGTTGTTCGTCAACCTTTTGTGCCATAATCTTCATTTAAGTGGAGGAGACTTGGGTTTAACCTTAAAACTTTTTTTGTGCTAATAGCTAAATGCAGCCCAAAGCCAGGAGCAAGTGTCATAAAACACCAATTTTACTGCACTAACATGTCATAAAGGTAATTGTCTTTCACACACACACACACACACACACACACACACACACACACACACACACACACACACACACACACACACACACACACTCTGGCCCTTAAATACTGCTCTAAAGCTTCGTTTCCTCCAACTGTCACCACAAACCGTCTCAAGAGTGCCACTTCACATTCAGCAGAGCCAGTTCAGAGACAGCAACCTTGAACAAAACTATTAAATCACAGAAGGCGATATAATTGTTACTGTACTTTGGGCAAGAGCGTAGTTATTTGGTTGAAAGAGCAATTGACCTTTCGCTAAGTCCCCGTCGGCCTTAGCTACCGTCTGTACGACTGTCAAGTTTTCAGCTTTGTTGTGGCACGTATGCAGTTTACAATAATAATCAAAACAATAAGTCCTTGATTTCAGACTGATAATCATAAGCAGACTTCCTTATTTCTAGCTGGCTGCTGTTTCTTTTATTTACGGCTCTAATGACAACATTTGCTGGTGATTCTATCTGCTGTAGCTAGCTGGCTATTTAAGCCGACGTTGGCTCCATTAGTTGGTTGAAAAACCTGTCTCCAGCTTCCAACGGACTCGTTTTAAAAGGACAACCCTACAGTATCAAAGGGTCTCACATATAATTGATGGCTACATACATGGTATTGTGCAAAAAGTCTGCATCTTCACCAGTTCATGATCCACATAGAGGACATGAAAAATAAAAACAGCATTGTTCTTGTATTGCAGTGTAGAGCTAGTTAGTAGGCCTAATTACATTACAAGCGTGACGCGCTCTTTAGGGAACCTCACCTTCATGCATGCAGATATAGTAGCATTTTGGACTGGCTTCCACATAGTGGGTGTGTTATTGTAAACGTATCTTTTTTTTTTTCTTTCTTTGATGGAACGGTTTGATCCCTGTCTCCTCCTCTCCGCAGGCCAAGGTGTCCTTAAGTGAGACACTGAACCTCAAGTTGCTCCCCAGGGGCTTTACAGCAGCCCACTGCTGCTAAATGCTTAGGGTAGTGCAGAAGTCAAATTTCATGTATGTACCTGTGTGTATGTGGAAGTTAAATACATTTTAGGTATGAAAGCCTTTTTGTCCTTGGAGCAATGCCAGGTTAGTCAGCTGGCCAGACAGCTAATGTTTGCAGCTTACATTAGAGCAGATAATGCAGTGTTAAATCCATTCCTAAGACTTTTGCTCTTGTAATTTTAGTTTACAAAGATTAATAAAATATTATATAAGCACTCTTAATACAGCCCAATGCTCACCACTTCAACATGTGGGGAAAAAAACAATTGTTAAACAATTGCTGTTCTAGGATCTTTGGCGAATGTTCAATTCTTCAAAAAAATTCTTCATTTTTTTTCTAATTAAAATAAATTGACAGTTGCTTAAAAGTTATGTAATTTTCTGAACTTACCGAACTGTTTTTTTTATTTACCCACTTAGTCATTATATCCATATTACTGATGATTATTTATCAAAAATCTCATTGTGTTAGTATTTTGTGAAGGCACCAATGGCCAACTCTACAATGTCGTCGCAATATTGGTATCGAGGTGTTTGGTCAAAAATCTGCTCTGCTAAATTCATTAGATCCATTATTCTCTTGTATTTTCACACACTGTATTAACTCATTTCAACTAACCTCATCTTAAGTTCCAAAAGTTGCTTTCCAAGGCAAGTGTCTCTGTCAAAAAAGGCATTTGCCACTCTTTTCATAGACAGTGTCATTTAATGAGAGGCACTTACAGTAGACTCTAACACAATTAGGTGTTTGATGACAACCTTGGTAAGAAAATGAATCTCTCAAATGAAATTGGTCTCAGTGATCAGTATGTCACCCAGTGGGAAGCGACTTCATTTCGATTCATTGACCCTTCATGAATTAAAGCTCATTTCCTGAACGTGTCACTTCTCGGAGGCTCCCGCAGCAGGATGCAGGCTTTCAACCGTACCAGCTCAGAAAACCTTCCCCTCTTTCCATTTGATTCAAGGATTAGATTTGATTACAGATTTGAGCTGGACAACCTCTGCGACAGCCGTGCAATCTCCTTTTTTTTCCAAGTCTTCTTGTTAAATTTACATAAAGCAGATGGGATTTCGGCTTGAGATTCTTCTGATTCTCCCATGTTTCATGAGCACAACAAGGATGGTTACAACACATTAGAAAAAGAAACCAACTGTAGTCATACAACTAGGAATTAATTTGTTGACTGATCTATTGCCATCAGTAACTGTTGCTTCAGTGAATAGGTCAACGATTGGTATTGATAGCTTTCAAAAAATCCTTTAAAATGACATTCAGCTATTGTCATCGGCTTGTACGTATCTACAAACAATACACTGTTTCACTCCACATCTGGTCTCATATGTTACTACTTAATAAAATGACTACTGTTCAACAACAAGACATTTTTCCCTTTGGTGGAAGTGTATTGTGTAAGTGTGTACTGTAAACATAGTTTTGACAGCAGCTCTCAAATGAAGAGAACCATGTGCCACACAAGCAAAGAAATGATACAACCAAACTGTTTGTGCACTCATGGCCCACATCTAGGACCGGTCGGCAGCAATAGAAAACAAGTAATACATCTTTTTGTTTTGCTTAGTCATGAAAATATCTGTTTTATACAAAAATTAAATACAGTTACAGTATGTTACAACTTGTGAGCGCAAGCGTGACTACAAAGCCTCTGAAAAAGAAAAAGAAAAAGTATTAGATTGGTTCTTGTCAAGGGGCTTGATAATAATACATGTGCAGCGTTTGGCAAAACAACAGACACCCTTTCAGCAACGTAAAATCACCAGAGTCACCAAAGCACAGGGAGGAGAAGGTGAAGGACAGAGGGAAGAGTGAGGAAAGGAGAGGAGAAGGTGGCAAGTAAGATGTCCCCCGTACACATTATTATTTTTTAATAAGTTCAGATGATACTTAGAAATCATGTGTCTAGTTTTGTACAGTTTGCTCTCAGAGTGTTGGTAGCTCTATCTGAGTCTCCAGTCTGCTGTTAATGAAGTATCAGCCAATGACATAATCACAAAGGGAGGGCTCCAACCGCTTCCTCTGTGACACTATAAGACAGCAGTGACTTCACCAAGCCTTTCAAAAATCCATTTAACATTCAGTTTAACCGATCAGTGCACAATCTGTCGCACTAGCAAGTCTTCCACCACTGTGGCCTTGGATATACAAAAGAGTTACTTATATTGTATGCTGAGCATATTGTCCACACATCGTTTCTCCTTCATGTAATTAAGGTTGAGAGTTCAGTCTCAACATATGTGGTTTTAGGGTTTTGGTTGAGGATGGGAGGCCGTTCAGGCCTCTCAGCAAAGGGAAACAATCAATAGCGGGAGCACTACAAGGGTGAGAGCGAGCCGGCGGCGGATGGGAGGATGATGGAGGGAGGCCCGTCCAGACAATTGGTCATCACACTCCCCGGGGCCCTGGCAGCGAGCTCTCTCGCACAGGACGCCCGTGAAGCCGGGAGAACAGTGGCAACGCTGATGGTGGTGGCAAGAGCCACCGTTCTGACAGCGCAGCATCGCGTTGTCACACACCCGAGCTACGGAGACAAAGTAAAAAGGGCAGAGGAGACAGGAAGGGGTGATTAATAGATCACTCAGTGATAAGGTGGCAGAGAACATAAACAGGCAAGTTCACAGGGCACAAGCTGCCTCTGCTTGTCCTGTCTGCTTCGCTCTGTGTCCTTAGAGCACAGCTGACACATTAGGGAGGGTGAAGCCAAGGACTTCAGTGGAGGAGTGGGCAGAGGACGAGGAGACAGATAACCAGGGCACATACTGTATGAATACTTGAATGCAGCCTACAGCCTGTGACAACCCTTTCCATGAATGATTGTTTATGACAAAAGAACACAGACAGACGTTTTATGGATTTGTGGTTATTTTAGGAGCACCAAAGGGACTTCAGAGCAAATAATCCAGGCAAAACAAAAGAGCAAACAAACCATGGCAGTGATGAGGTGAAATTAATGATTAGTGAATCAAAGGATGCTGGAGCATGGTGAAACAGCCCCCTTGTGCAGGACAGGAGAATACAATTTGTGTTCCCTCTGGCCCAATGACACTCAAAGAACAGAAAGAGGAGAAGACATGGGATTGATTCCTGGCTCCACCTGCACCACCACTGCCTTTGATATGGAAATAAGCATTTTTTTTTGTAAATCACCAGTTTTATTCTCTGCGGTTAACCTTACAACAAACAATACAATTCCCTGTTAGAGGAAAATTCTGTAAAATCCAGGACTGCATTGTTCTAGTGGCCACCAAACATTTCTTTGTTTTCCTATAGATTGATTAGGACTCCATAAAGCAATATTCACATTTACAGACAACAACTCAGGACTCAATTATTCCAGGAAGCCTCTCTGCTGGCGGAGGTGAAATCCTGGAAGAGGTAATATTTGCCAAGAGATTTTAGTGTAATTGGATATCTATACTTGCATAAATACTAATCACATTTTTGGTTTTCTGTAATGTGGCTCATGCATCAGAATAAACGCAACAAATAGCCTCGTCATTGCTCCTGCCAAAACTGATTAAAAAGGCATTGGTATTGCATTTAACTTAATAAGATCACCGTCCCCTTCACACAGACACCACTGCTGTTATGTGCTTAAAATGGAAAGTCCACCTGTGGAAAGAGGGATTTTATCATCAATATTGGATTTTTCAATAATTCTGTGATGAAGTGCTGTAAATTACTCTTTTCGTTGCCTCGTCTGCCTCTACTTTCAGAAACCCTGAGAGGTTTGGTATGACAGCCTTGTTGTGTTAAACTGTTTGTATGTTTTTTTTTATAGACAGGTTGATAAGGGTAGCATTATAAGAGCAGCTCTAACAGTCAATCTAACTCCTGACTTAAAATGCAGCAGGTCTTGGGGCTGCGTTGCATGATAGATTTCTCTCCGTGTGATTGTTGAACACTGGTGCAAAAGTAATGAGTCTGGCAAGAAGCCACTGCTCTTTGATTCAGAGACTGACAAGAAGACAATCATTTACAATTGATGTTTTAGATAGATTACAATTTTTTTTGTTCACAAAACTTGAATAGACATCATAATACTTATATTTAAATGAAACCCCAAAAACAGACACAACAGACCCTGATCTGCAGATCATGTCGGGAATAAGCTGTTTGTTTACATTCCAGGTTAATTTAAAGGGCAAATCAATACTGAACAAGAAAACGAATAATTCAAATGATAAAATGATCATTTTCATAATCAGAGGCAGTTAGTGCAGCGGTGAAAGGGGTTAGATTACAATTCTGATATTATTAGTGGCTGTATTAGTGGCTGGCACGCCATGTCTCTCTGTCACGACCACTGAAAGTTTCTCTACTGTAGATTTTGCACAAAGCACAATATTGAGTACATATTTTACAATTACCTGGTGATGCAAGGATTAAATTACTATACGTACAATGAACTCTGTAGTACCTTCAGCTCTACGTGGATTTAAGTGTCTTTCAGCTCCTACCAAATACATGTTAATGTTGACGTGTCTGTGGGATGTGTGAATCATCTGTTTAATAAGTTTGCAATATCAACTTAAAATGTGGAAATATGTCAACGTTCTGTAACTTGTTTCCACTGATCCCAAGTGATTAATAATTTTTTTTGCATACCTCCACAATAAAGCGGAATCAAAATGAAGATGAAAAGTCTTGATGGATTGAAGTAAACAGGTGCCGTGTTTACCGACAGCCAAACTAGTGTCACACAACAGTAGTCAGTAATCCACGTCTCATTTATCCCGTCGTATGCTCACTACTTCCCAAACGCATGCATTTTCACTAAAACCTTACTATCTGACACTTCAGACTAACACAGACGAGTAAAGCGCCTGGTCAAGCGTGGGCCTGTTTATTCAGACGTGTTTTGAATAGTAAAGTTTTTACCAAAAACCCATGTGTTTGGGAATTAGTTGGCATGAAACTGTATAAATGAGACTTGGATTTTACTGCACAAGTTGTGTGAAAGTTTGTAAACTAATTCATATAGTTTCATAGTTTCATATAGTTTTGCTGTTGTTTAACACGGCCCCTATTTACTGTACTTCAATTCGTCACAATTTTTCTCTTTTATTCTTCATTCAGTGGGGAGGCATGCGAGAAAAACAAAGTTTTCTTCAAGAATTCAAAGTAACACAGGGCAAGTAATTGATATAGAAGTGGTCATTTTGTGGGTGAAGTATTCCTCTAAGCCCAGCCAAAATATGTCTCAGGCGCTGACAGTCGTGGTCCAAGTTTGACAGGATTAAGGCTTCTAGTCAGTCCAATCATGCCCGAAAAATGAGCACCTTACTAGTGCAAAATTGTCTGTCCTTGAACTTTGCATGCATACCAATGGACCCCTGAATTACAGAGTGCTGCTCTCCTATCCTCACTGCGTTCAAACAATAATGGCCTTCTGGTTACACCCCAATCAGTAATTTCAAAGCAGCTTTCTATTTTACAGCTAATTGAAAACACCTGCTCTGTATGTTTTGGTCAAAATTACCATGGGATCAGCAGCGTCTCCATCGTCTAGTCTACACATTAACTTTGTTTCCTGTGGCCAAAGGATAATCTCTGTGTCCTCCAGCAGACCCTCAGGACCATTGTCTTTCTAAAAGCATTTGTAGCCCAATTAGTCTGCAGAGGCCGAGGCTTAAGCCTGCAGTGTTTTTGTGGAGCCACAGGGCCCTGCTGTCATGAAAAAATACAGAGAAAAATAAGTCAATTATTCTGTGTCGCTCAGAAAAAAACTCACATAGTGACGGGGTATATGTGAATTAATAAAGTTTGTAAGTTGGTATCTTCGTTTCCTATCTATTATAGATAAGATGAACATGTCTGGGGAAACTTTCAACTCAACACAGTGAGACAAATTAGTGTCTGAAATGAAATCTCATATGAGAAAGCCAAATGTGTAGATGGAAACAGAACGAATGTTTAAAAGGGCATTTAGTCAATTTAGTATTGCATTTCCATAACATTAGGGAAGAGAAAGACTAACAAAGAATCATCAGAATTAGAGTGCCCCTTTAATAATTAATAATGAAACACAATATCATGCTGTTTGAACTTTTTTTTTTTTTTTTTTTTTTACCATATAACTGTATCTTTATATAGGGGTGTCGACAAACTCGCCCTGCGTGACACTGTGTCTTATGCTGGCAGCAAGTGAGAAAGCAGCAATTTGAGTCCTGGCTAAACACCAGCGGACTCTCTCTGGGACATATTGGCACCTCGCACCTCCGTCAGATGTGTGACATTTTAGCAGTATAACTGTTATGACAGATCTATCCTTGGTGTTGCACGAAGCAACATGGAGAAAATTCACCACAGCAACAACACAACAGTGATAGACCGGATGGACCAAGAGCTGAGATAATTATTCTTATTAGTCATATTGCTGCTTGTGTGACTGGAAACATAATGACATTGAAAGGTGTGGTTTTTTTCAAATGTGATTTTGTCTTGTCTGTTCTGTGCCACATTCTGTTATGTTTTTGTGAATTAGAGCACAGTTAGTCTACTATGATACTGAGATATTGGACATATTGGCTTTTTTGAGCAGTCTAGTTTTTGTTGAAAACCAGGAATACTCAACTTGCTTTGCCCGGGGATCACTTCTGTTAAATAACAGGAGGCCATGGGCCAGTTAATAAACCGTTCAAACATTGGGGGGTTAACCTCTGTCGGGGGGTCTGGGGGAACTTCCCCTAGACTTTTTGTTCATAAACGAGCTCTATTAGTCTATTTTGATGATGTTGTTTTTCTGGCACCTTATTTGAGAGTAAAAAAAGATAAATTAAAAAAAATCACATTGTAAATCAGTTTATTTTAATTGTGAACTAGAAAATGGTCAGTGGGCCACCCTGCACCCTATTTGGCATGCAGCCATAAATTGAGTATCCCTGTCATAAACATAATCAGGCAGTTCTCTTAACAGCCTCAGTACTCTAAGACCAAGTTTATGAGATACCAGCGTTTTGTAGAAGATTTATTTTGTGTGTGATAGCAATAAATTCCGAATAGCCAGTCTTTTATGAGTAAATTCTTATTGTAATATTACATGAATCACTGAGTTTGGTTGCAGTCATGTGAAGCCAGACACTGAGTTATGGTATTACAGATTCCCCCGCTTTTTTTTTTTTTTTTTTTTTATTCTTGTGAGCGTGATATCTCAAAAACACCTCGAGGGAATTTCTTCAAATTTGGCACAAATGTCCATTGCTAGGAATTAAGGATGAATTGATTAGATTTTGGTGGTCAAAGTTCACTGTGACCTCACAAAACATGTTTTAGGCCATAACTCAAGATTTCATATGCTAATTATGACAATTTCACCCCAATGTCTAATAGGATAAAATGATGAAGTGATGACATTTGGAACAGGCATGGATGTTAATTGCAACATGACTTGTTGGCGGAGGCATACAACTTTAATTCTAGTTACAGAAAAAGCATCTCCATTTAATTATATACAGGGAACAAATATGGTAGTTATTTATACTATAGTTGCTCATAGTGATTAATTTAATATTTTAAAAAAATGAACTAACTATAGATTCCCCAGTGCAATTAACTATAATTGGAGACAGGTTTTCAGATACAGGATCTGCTAATTATATACTTTGAGCAAGAATTGTATTGCTTCTATTACATTGGATCAATGTCTTTTTGCCATGGTGTCAGGGTAAGCTGAAACCCAGCATTCAACCGTGCCTCCTGTTATCATATTAACATGAAGGCTTCGTCATTAGTCATGACTTGAGGCTCTGAAGTTCAATAAAGGGTGTCAGTTGCATAGTAGCACTTGACAGTGGCAATGATACAAAACTGCATCTGAAGATAGAAATTGTCTGATTTTCTTTTCACTCAAGTCCTGTATTGGTAAATGCTTGTCAAGGCAGAATTGGTAGATACGAAAAGTACCATTCGAGGAATATTTAAAAAAAAAAAAAAAAGTTTTTTCTTGCTGAGAGTTAGAGAAGATTGGTACCACGCTCATGCAACAATGTTAAGCCACCAGCAGCAGCCTGTTAGCTTAGCATAGCACAGAGTGGAAGCAGGCTAGTTTGACTTTGTTGAAAAATATGCCTACCAGCACAAATAAAGCTCACGAATGTTGAATTTTGTTTGTTTAATCTGTACACAAACAGAAATGTAAAAATGAGAAGTTGTAGTTTTATGGGGAGCTACATGTCGTTACTATTTATTGGAAAACAGTGGCTGGATGTAGTGACTTCCTGGAGTCTCCGCTAGTTCTTCATGGCTGTTTTCTTGTCAAGAAATGAGAAGCAACACATTTCTTTGTAAGGTTTAGAGGTGCTGTTTGGCAAATTTTAAAACAAAGAGTCCAGGCTTTATGCTAAGTTAAGCATATTTCCCAGAATGTCTAACTGTTCTTTTGAAATATTGCTACTTTTTAAGATCATTTAAAAATACTTACGGAATAGCCATTATTTAAGTCCACACTGGTTCACGTATGTAATGATTACTTTTTAATCTTTATTTTTACATGATCAAATCAATCAAGCAAAATAAATTATAATAATGATCTGCCTCCAGCTTCACAAATATGAGCATTTATCTATTTTCTCTGTTTTTATATCATTGTAGACTGTTGGTCAGACAAAAACAATATGTCACCATTGACTGTGGGACATTTTAAGTTTGTAATAACCTTTTATAGCTACATTGATTCATCAATATATTTTTTGTTGATTAATCAATACCAAAAACAATCCTCAGTTGCAGCCCATTTAGTACCTATTGCAAATGCTAAATAACTATCTTGTTTTTGTTTCAGAGACTGTTGCAGTATAAAATGTCACCTCTCTTTGCACCAGAGGATTTTTCCTATGAAAACACATACTGTCATGGGGCAGTTAGAATTGCTAAAGTAAGTGCAGAATAGACCAAATGAAAGCTTTTCATTGAAATTGTTATAGGTCAGATTGATTCTGTGTTGTGACTCTTTTGTATGGAAATGATGCAGATTACACAAGAAAGCAGAGTTGCTTGTAATCCACTCCAGTGCAGTAACCGGCTTCCTTTCACCTCTGACTGCAGCAAAGACTGGATTATTTTCAAAGGTGCACCTCGTTCCCAGCTTTGTGAGTCCAGAGAGGAGAAGAAAACACCCCGTCTCAATAGTGGAAATCCTGAAAGTCCTCTTTAAATTTCTTTCTCTCCTGGATGTGAGAGCAGTGGTGCAGATGCAACTTAACACTCACTACACAGGATATCTGGGTTTGAGGATTAGCCGGAGATAGCTTGAGATCAATCTACATAAACCCCCCTGAAGCCTCTTCTCTCCTTCCCTCTCCTTCTCCTCTATCCTTTTTTTCCTTGTGAACACGGCATAGAGGGTCCACCCCCAGAGAGCATTCTTGGTAATTAAAAAGAGGGCATGATCAAAGGGGTTAGGAGGCTGTGGACTTGGTGATCATGAGGCTTGTGGTCCATTCCCTATAGTGTTCTCACAACAAAAAGTCTTCCTTGTAAGCGTGTGTTTGTGTGCATGCAGAATGAAAGCATCTCGGCTCTGGGGAAACAACCTATTTGCAAATTCTACATTACACTTTTTTTTTTTTTTGTGCAAATTGCCAATCAATAAGCAGTCAGTTGTTTCTATGTATTATTAATGTCATGCTGAAGTTACAAAGCCTATAAGCCTACCTTGGTTACGATTTGCAACACCAAGAGATGAAGCATTTGCTCGATCTGCGTAAAGATGGGAAAAGTTATATATTACACTGAGTTGTCATATTTTTCATGCTGTTATGTAGTTAAAGCACAGGGACAGCATGCAGAGATTCTTGTTTTTGTCTTTTTTACAATAATCTGTGAGTTATCTGGGCTGGTTTGCCTCACATTTATTGGAGAGTTTCTGCCACGTGTTTTGGATTAGTAAATGAACTGATGTAAAATTGTGTGCATGCAGCTTAAATGAGTGAATCTTCCACAAGACAAAGGCAGAAACATGTACATATGGTAGCTGCTTTTGTTATCCAGTATGAGGAGTTGCCTTCAGGCATCAACATGCTTAAGGATGCATGATGGGAGCCATGTCTTCATGACATTTTTTTTTCTTTTTTTTCTCTGGCTTTGGGCAAATATCGTTCTGTTAAAACCAGCTTAGAGCAAATATTCTAGTGTGGAAGGGAGCCCAAACATGCCCAAACATGCAGGACTACTACAGTATTTTATGAACTAGCAAGTCATTTAATCTTACATCATAGTAGTGTTTTAAGTTTGTATTATACTGCTGACCATTTTGCAAAGCATGCTGCAGAGTTTTATGGTATTTCCTCCTTTCAAACAATGGATGCCGGGAAAGTGGAACACATCTCAGGAATTGTTTTTACATTGGTCCATTTCCATTAATTTCTGTACAATATTAAAATCGTGTAAAGTTTCCAAAGCTCCATTGTCATTAAGTTAACTACTCATTGGTTTTGATGCTACATGGAAATATATGAAAATCATTTCCCAGAAAGGCAGGTATTTCCAAAAATATAAAATATATATAGCAGTATAGCATGGTTTGCAAAACTATTAGCAGGAATGTATGTATCAGTATAAGTATAAATAATTTGTAATAAAATATCAATCATTTTTAAAACTAAATAGAAAATGTGTCAATGGGATAAGAACATTGTATTAGTTTCTTTTATATTTAAAGTCTTAGGAATGAACTGCATTGGAGAAAGTAGGGTTTTCTCACACCATGCACAGGTTTACTTCCATTCATAAAAGTAGGATATTAAGATGTAATCCTACATAAATGCCTTGGAAAACATACTGATGAATGATAATGGTAATGTACAAAACACTTTCTCACACCAACATCATCAGTCAAACAAGAGTTAGTCATCACTGGGGGAGGAAGACATTAGTCAGCATGCCAATTTTAAAAAGCTTGATCAACTTACGCACTGGTCCATGATTACTGGGGATACCTGCGTAAAGAGCACAGAAACAGTGTTTTATGAAAGCATGGACTCATGTAATGTAACTTTTCAAACTTTACTGCAAGAGAAAACATACTTGTTTTCCTTGAATAACTCAAAGCCCACCAACACTTATCAAATTGATCTCCACTGTGTCCCCTGATTAACAGCGGTCATGGCTCTGCAGAGAACCCGACCACAGCATGGTCCAAACACCCGCCTACTTCTGATGATAATAACAGGTCTGCCAAAGACAAAATGTCAACAGAATCATAAATCTAGATGCAGAAAGTCTTTTCATCAGCGTTGTTTCAAATAAACTTATGTTTGCCGTCCTTATCTGCTATTAGCTTTTAATCAATCATCTTTGAATCAACGAATCTCTGAACCAAACCAGTCATACAGCATCTGCAAATAGTTAATAAAGTTTGTTTATCTGCTCCGATTGTCAGGTTAGTGTTATTAGCTAGTTTATAGAAAACTGAGATAAATCAAAGAAATGGAAGAATAACGAAAATGATTGATTGTAAATCGAAGACAATATGCTGAAAAATGAATTACATTTCCAACCATTGAAATAGGTCCTATGTGTGAGCTGGAGCTGACGTTGGCAGCCCCGTAGCAGGCTTTGTCTGAACGCCTTTGTGTTCTCAGTATCTGGCTGTGGATTCACCATCTTTGTGTTGCGTTAATGTAATCAGCAGGGACAACCTACCCCACAATTAGCGCAAATTCTGATAATTTTCTCGTGCTTTATCACTTTGTCCGTCTGTGATCATGTTTCAGTGGGGTTTCATATCGTTTGTACCCTATTCATCACTTCGTTATCAGCTTGGGGCTGTCACAACACTGCTGCAGCAGGAAAAGCACAGATCTTATGCTGCTATTTGCAAGAAAGCAAGTAAATGGCAATTCCTAACCAATAGTTGTTCTGTGTGAGAAATGGAGGGCAAGCAATATTGCCCTTTGAAGCCAAAGCACATTCTACAGTCTGATCAAACTCTCAGCCCCAACTCCTCTTAACCTGCGAACCTGCTTTTGAACACAAGATGAGTTGACGCTTTCTGCAAAGTGGACTGTCAACATAATTCTCAAAGTGATTCCTCTTCTGCTCTCCAGGCTACTTACAGATTTTTTTCTCCTCCTTCTTTTAGGGAAGCCTTGGATTTGAATCACTCTCAGTCACTCTGCTGCTGACAGCTATGGCCCATAGCAACGCAGCGCTCCATTTTGGGCTCTAATTTATCAGATGAAGGGTCATGTATGTCCATATATCTGCATGTGCAGGGATTTGAATATGTAATAGACCTCGCCCTGTTCCTACCTGTGAGATAAATGACTTCCATTATTAAAAAGGAAGACTTGATGACAGATGAAAGCTATTAGACCGTAATTACGTTTTGCACGTTCAGCATATTTGTCTTGATACGAGGCCTGTATGTTTAATATCCTCATAGGAAATATGAGCTTCACATAATAGATAGAGGCATGTTACGGGGCCTGGGCTTTATATATGAGAGAAATAAGAATAATTCAAGACAAAAATGTGTTCATTCAACACCTGGGGGACCAATATTGCTACGTCACTTCCATGTGTGACATTATTGCATTTTATGCCACTGCCAAACAAGTGCTAATATTGCTTTTGATATGGCTAGACCTTGGTTTCATCAGTTCAGCGCAGATGCGGCCAAGTGTTGGATATTTTAATAACGGCCTGTCAATCTGACAGTGAGCACCACATTGCAGGGAGACTCATAACACAGAAGAGGTGCAGGGGTAAATCCAGCAATATCTCCTTAGAGTTCACAGACGTTCCCAAAAACAAACTCCCAATCACAATCAAATGTGTTTCACACCCACAGTTTTGTGCACATGCATTGCATACACAACCACAGACTCATAACATACATAAGACTCATACAAATGACTGTGTGATGCTCTAATTCATCAATAAATAGCCCATAGAGGACCAAGACAATGCGCTGTTACTGACTGTACAAATGTACACCAAAAAAAAGTGGATCAATATCAATATCACATCTCTGTACAAATCTAATCGGAGCACCATGTCTGAGAATTCAAGTCAGACAATCAAACTGAGCATTTGAAAAAGAAAAATTGAGTTCAATCCCAGCAGACTGCTGCCATGAGAGTTTCTGACTGAAGACTGAGTCAGTGTGAACCGAGGACCAGAGGGCTAGATCTCCCTCCATCTGGCCTCGCCTGGCCGTCCACCACCACATCCCTGAGTGGCTGTATTAGATTTATTGAGGCAATGAACCCCCTGCCTCAGGCCTGGGATTTGATAAATGCGACTCAACTCCCGTCCAAGATTATAATGGGGATAATGCAAAAGAGCACCGTCTGCCCCAAATCTACCATGTGAACAGGCAGAAAAATATCAAGCATTAGGTCACACAAAGTAAATTCATTGCTAATGTATTGGAAGGACGTTGTGTTCGATTACTGAATGACTAAAACACACCATGACTTTTCAATTATGAAGTCCATACAAAACAAACCTAACCCACTCAACAAGTGCTCACATCTAGATAACAAAATAGATTAATGGTCATCACTGCCTTCCAAAATGACCCATAAGACTGTTCTGAAAATGGCTCTCAACAGGGTTTTCTGATCGGCCACCTATCTGGTTCAAGTATAGGTTACATTTAGACGACTAAAACTACCTGTTTGACAAAATAATGTGAGCTAAAGGTTCACTTACAAGCCTTTTGAGGAGCTTTCCACTGTATCTTACCGTCTTACTGAAAACCCTGTGCCTGCTCAAGGATGGGCTTTGAATGTGAGATGAAAGGGGTCAAAACTATCGAGGAGTCAGTGGATGGCCAGACGGCTGAGCTGAACACAGACACCCTCCAACAGTCACAAGCTGCGCGTTTGTTGCTAGCTAGCTTACAGCGAAGTCTGTACAGTTTCTAAGCTGTTTTTGGGCACAAAATACAAATGGTCCAGTTGTCAAATCCATACACATGATGCGAGGCAAATATTAATTTCACTATATGTCTTAACAGACTTAAAGAGATTTTGAGAGTAGAGAATGATGTTCTGTTAGTTCCATCTTTGCTTCTGAGTTAGTAGAGACATAAGACATATAAGAAACACATAAGAAAAGAGGGAGTTTGACCTCAAGAGTTTAAACAAATGGCCAAAGTTGTTTTTATGCCAATGACAGCTGTGGCCGGAGGCGTTATATTTTTAGGTTGTCCGTCTGTCACATTCTCTTGAACGAGAATTCAGCACAAACATCCACATGGACTCGAGGATGAACTGATTTGATTTTTGGGCTTAAAAGTCAAGGTCACTTTGTCCATCTCATTTTCTTGAGCGCAACAACTAAGGAATGCCTTGAGTGATTTCTTCAAATTTGGCACAAACCTCTTCATGAACTGATTAAAATGTGCTGGTCAAAGGTCACTTTGTCCCCACAAAACACATTTTTGGACATAGTTCAACAATACACACATGTTTAATTGGATAAAATGATGGTTGGAGGAGGCATACAACCGCGAGGCAGTTATTCAAGTTTTACTTTCCGATATACTTTCCAATAAAAATTGCACTTCCTTTTGTACTGCAGGAAGATTACTAAGTCCACCACCCAAAAGAAGACATTCAGAGAGGTGCAGCCCAGAAGCAAAGAGGTAATATGATAAAGAGGTGCAACAATCTCTCAGGAGCAAAGAGTAAAAGGTACAATGTTTCGTTATTGCATCAGATAACAGTGTCTGCTGTAGCCAGACTGAAAATGGTATGTTACTACCGGCACCAACAGTCTGTATGGCCAATCTTTATCCTCCAAAACATAAGAAATACTGATATACTTACATATATTTGCCGTTCCTTTGGGTATAGGGAGGTAGGAGCCCACACTCCAGGCTCTTCCGTGGTAGTGCCTCTTACAGCGGCTGCAGTCTGGCCCTGTGGTGTTGTGTTCACACTCACAGCCCAGCTTCCCCTTGTCAAACACACAGCTGTTGGCATGCAGGTTACACTTGCACCTAAGACAAAAAGATAACAAAAGACAGACGACGTGAATAAGCATCATTCTGCTGCCATTGAATTGATACCCTCTGGACAGAATACACAAAGTCTGCCCTTGCTGCGACGTGCGTTTGTGCTTTTCAAATTAAAATTTAAAACCTGGTGGGTTATCCGACTTGGATCTTGCCTCCACTAATTTAATTATTTTTCTCCTTTTTTTTAAAAAAATAAACAAGGTCTTATTTGTCGTTGCCTCTGTGGAGAGAACAGCGATGCGAATAAGTCACTTTTGTCTCTCTGAGAGCTCAATAAAAGGCACTTTGTAAGATTCGCTAATTGAGCACAAAACGGGGATCTGATAGAGAGATGATGACACAAAGAGAAGCCGTGTAGCCTGAGAATTCTCTTTTTCTTCAAAGTTACTCTATTTGGCAAGGGAGCCTTCAGGCAGGAAACCCTACCGGTCGACAGAGCTGGTTTATTAGACAGAACTGTGGCAGAGCTGACAGACGCTGCTGACTGGAGAGGAGAAAAAGCATGACGGCTTTCAACACTCCAAATCCACCCTCTCTTCTGACCACATGGAACAAGCTAAATAAAAAACAAGTTTGTTTCAGTCTCACTTGTGTGATTTTAACAACCTGAATGAGCAGGGATAACTGATGTGTTCTCAGATTGTAGCCCTTTTTTTATGTAGTGAGAGTTGTTTACTCTGTCTCTGAGGCAGAACAGGCTGTGTTTGTTGTCACACGAGATATTACGGTTTCATATTCAACGTATATATGAATAAACTATAAATCTCCGTATTTGATTTTATTCCTAAGAGGGTAAAAGGTTACAACTAGTGACCTCAGCTTCTTGGGAGATTGGGCCACCATCGAGGGGGTGGAACTGACACACTACCCATCTCCAGGGGTTTGTGAGGCTCATGGTTTCACATCATGCCTATGTTTGTTTTTACTAAGTGCTTCCGAGGAAAGATTTCTCCCATTTGAGACCGAGGAGCCGGGTATCTGTTGCCTTCATTCGCCAGTGAACATGAGACAGAGAAATGAGGGCAGCAGTCAGAAAAACATCCATTCTAATTGACTTCCTGGCTTTACTTTGACTTCTCACAATAATGATAGATAACTGCGGGAAACGAGGGAAATTGTAGCCTGTTCTGTATAGCTGATAAGCAGCAGTAAAAGGTCGGTAAATAAGGTCTAAATACAGATGTCTGGTAACATCCACTAATTGGTATTATTTAACCCCTCTATTTAGCATTTATTAATATCATACACACATACTAAATATGTATAACACAATAATACACTATTGGGTTGTTAAAATGTCTTTATAAAATGACTTATTGAAAGGTGCTTTATTAAAGTTTGAATTGTTCACACATATGAATATTAAAATGTATTTCAATGGAAGATATCCTTTTTGACAGCTTACTCCAATTTTGAGGTGTACAGTAAAAATGCATGCACAGATGCAAGCATGCATGAACAAGTCCTTTGAATGTTAACATTAGTGTTTTAAACAGAGTAGCAACAAGATATTCATGCTGCTTACACACTTTCACTGTGTGCTTTTAAAACATACTGTTTGTGTACGTATAAAACTGTAAAACTACAATATTTAAACCTACTATTATTCATTAACTTTTTATACATTAGTTATTAGCTATCCACCTCCCCTTCCGTCTGCCCTATGTGGGCCTTTGCAGTCTTTATACTTCCTCGTTCATGATTACATGGATAACATACAAAATGATTTCCTAGGATATCTACAAATTATGGCGCATTATTTTTTTTTATAGGTGTAGCTACGAACGCTGGATGAGACCAGTCTGGTCATTTGCAGTAACAGATTTCCACAGTTAGAGCCACATTAAAGTTGTAAACAACTTAAATCTATCTGTAAGATAAAGTCATTATCTTTCCTCGGGTTAAGTGCTGTCTCACAACATTAGCAGCCATAATAGATGCTACTGAATACCATCTCACATTCACAGCAACTAAATGCTACTTCCTCTTACCCCGCATTCCCCATAGTCCTTAACTTTTTAATCAATTAAAGTCCCTGCTTCATAAAATTAATGACTGGGTGTAGCACTTCTGCCATGCAGACAGCAGCAGCTCCCTCAAGTCAAGAGCAATGAGATTTGACCTTCCACTTAATTAAAAACCAGCTAAATCTGGATCATCGAGCCCAACCGATGCACGTAGTTCACTCAGGGGAGCTCTGGGATGTGATGCTTTTGCCGCTGGCATTGTCATCTTGAAATCAGAGGGTTTTTCTGTCACGAGAGAGATCCCCTATATGTCCAGATTTTCAACAGGGATCATTAGGAAGACACATTTCACTACGTTTTAATGACCATTAAATCATTGTACAGCACAATAACAATAATCGGTGTTACTATGACGATACTTTAGATTTTATTTGTTCACTGATATTTTTGTCCAGAAAAAAACAACCAATTATGTTGTCAACTGTTCACAGTGAGGTCTGTAAAATGTCCAGAGTAACCAGGTCATTGCCTCTGGAAAGAAGTAGTTTATTGCTGTTGAATTTGATAAATTAAATGAATCATTGTTGTGACACCACAATTTAAATTACTTTCTTTGAACTGGTGTGGAGGAAAAACCTGGGCAAATACAATCCAAACTATCTACAGGGTTAAATTATATTCTGGTTGAGTAAGAAAATCTATGCATCTTTTTTTGTAGTTTTAATGGAACAAAGCTGTTACGTTGATTTAGGCTTAATCGAATTATGAGTGTTGACCTTCTAATTTCATTAAATTACCTTCTTTAATCCTCACATAAAAAAAAAACATGTTGCTCCTGGTAGATAATGTGATACAGACTCAGACTCAGGACTAAATTGTAGCCTGTGCATGGGCATGCTAAATGTAACAAAGAACAAATCTCTCCAGTGAAGGAAAGGTGAGGCGAGCGGCTAGTATGTGTTGATATTCTGGAGTAGACAGCAGTACAGTGTCTGCTGCCTAACCTTGGCTTCTCCTGGCTGCTTGGCACTGTGTTGACAGGCTCACTAGGTCTAACACAGCTTTTCTGGCTTGTGACAGCTTCTACTGTAGCATCTCTGATTCAAGACAAAAGAGGAGCACAGAACTTGTTAAATGAGAATCTCAAACTAGAAGAGCTGAACAGACAGGTTAAGGAAACTTTCGTTTTTTCACAAATTTTCAAGTTGAATCTTTAACCAAGAAAAATGACATTAAAGCAACTGATTTCATCATGTGTTTCTGCTGTTGGCCGCATATACAGTCATTAAACCATTAAACAGCATTTTTGCCAAAGAGTGACAATGTTTGTCACTGTATAGCATACGGCCCTGACGTAATTGTTGAAGACTGTGGAGATCATGATATAACTTCCATTTACTGCATTGCCTCTCAGACAGATAAACAGCGGATAAATTACAGTGAACTTGGTGTCAAGCAATAGAAATGTTTGAATAGGGAGAAATCATGCTTCTAAAAGCCATAATGAGTCAGTCTGAAGAGCAGATAAAGAATGTAGCAGAATTAAAAATACTGATAAGTGATGCCCTGTGACCTCCAGTAGAGACATTAGTGCTTGCAAATATGCATGAAAAATATAGATTAATTTGGCTTTGAAAGCTATAACAAGGATTGATTTTAGCAGATACCTAATTGGAGCTCAAGACAGCGTGGGTGACTGTGCTTGATTGACATCTCTCTACCTGATATTTGCATATGCCTTTTTTTTTTACAGAAAACATTTTGACACGTCACAGTAGGAAGAGCTTAGGTGTTAATTATGAACTTAATGATGGCTTTGTTGTATCATGGGACACATTGACAGAACGGAGGCATCCTTACTGTTATTAGTAACACCTGTGCTTTTTTATGACGACAAGACTGCTGTAAAAATGGCCTATTGGCAGAATGAGGTTGGTGACCTTTCATAATTCTCAGCAGGGGATAGACTGATTTTGATGATAACTGTGATATTTAAAATAAGGATATGTTAATAATGCACATATTAATAATAGTGTGTAAATAATCCAACGAGTTATTTCATTTGCCAGAAAACAAACAAAACGCGCAATACACAAAGTTGGAGATTAATTTACCTATCACTATCAAATAAGGGCAACAAAATAAATAGGATCCCAGTAATTGTCCTCTGTCTCTACCTCTAAAACAAATCTACCTCTAAAACAAATAGTGGCAGCAGCTCCTACAAAAAGTTTTGTGGATGCAGGCATTACTTATTGATCATTTTATAAAATAGCGTTACAGTATTTTTAGACTGGAAAGTCCCTTTTCTGTCTTTTTTTTCCTTTAGAGATTTAACCCATGACCGCCACTCTGACTGTTAAGACTGACTGAGCAAACCAGTCTCCCTCAGCTCTATACCTCACCTGTTCCCTCACACAAGTTGCCCATGGTCAGAGCCTTTAATGCGCCTCCATGCTGTATAAATACATACTGAGGTTTGCTGAAACTTTCCTTGACAAGACACTTTGAGACCCTCACATATCCTGCCCGGTGATAGCTCTGACAGATATGGAGAGATCGAGGCTGTTGAGGGGAAACTTTGGCCTTGCTGAAAGTTTTAGATGAATGTCAATGTGTTACCTGGACAAAGCAGAATAACCTGCCAGCACCTTACAGGGAAAGAGAGGCTGTTTGATGTCTTTTACATAAGCGGAAGGAATGCTGTGAAGCATGCCAGCTACACAGGGACCAAAATGGGAGAATTTAATTTAAAAATCTGGAGGTTGGTCCTGTTGACAACATGTCAAACTGTCTCTTACTGTCTTGTAGGAACAGTAGGTCCAGCTAAACAAAGATACAACTGGAATAATTGCTGTTAGAGCAAAAGTAGAAGGATTATCAGTGATCAACTGCTATATAATGAACATCCAGACCTCTCAGACGATCTGGAAAGGAGGCTTAAATCCTTTCTGTTTGCCACTGCCTGTTATTGAATTCAATTTAGCTTTAGTCACTCATACTTAATCTTGCACTGCACTGTAATTTTTATCTTTCTTTTTAATATGTTTATTCAATTTCTGCTTATTTGTATCCTCTATTTGATTTTGCTCTTTTTAAATCCGGTCTTAATGCATTGCTTACGTCTCATGTGTAGCCCTTTGAATTGCTTTGCGAGTGTACAACTTACAGAAAATTAACACATTTTGTTCATTTAAAAGCTGCTGCCAGAGTTTTTTTGTCTCAATGTATGCAAACAAATTATAATATTCAGTATTTTTAATTGTGGGGTTAAGGCTTAAGTGTGGATAAGGGTTTGAAACAGCATGTAGACCTTAATGTTGGTGAATGACATTTACTGAGAATACAATATAACAGTTATCTGTTGTATTGTTGGAGGGACTCATGACCTCCAGTATTTCTAAAATCTTGTCATTGAAAGGTGCAACGGAATACAAATAAACCGGATACTTTCATGTGGGAACACATGTTGAATGTTATCTTGTTTGCTTAACTGTGTTTACTCTTTTGTAAAAATAAAATCATTCATGTGTATTCAAATTAATAATACAGCTTG
The DNA here is from genome assembly GCF_023349555.1 of Cebidichthys violaceus. NCBI lineage: Eukaryota > Metazoa > Chordata > Actinopteri > Perciformes > Stichaeidae > Cebidichthys > Cebidichthys violaceus. Next base: position 12,512,356 of record NW_027176964.1, read on the forward strand.
CAGGTGTGATCTAAAAATAAATATGGAGTGAACACAGTATAATGTTTCTGAAAATGGCCCTAAAGGTAAAAAGAGATTCTTGCTGTAATATGCAACCTAACTTGATTTCTTTTTTTAGGTTAATTATGGTGAATTAAATGCAATATTATCCTGTTTAATTAACCAGCATAAGGCCAAAGCTTAAGTGTTTAAACTCCATAACATACAGTTGCAGGGACAGGGAAAACAATAATAAAACAATGTTTTGAGCAAGAACAAGGCAAATTCAGCTAACACAATGAGTTTGACATTGTTACTTCACATTGACTCCTTTTAAATGTAGGATGGCATTGAACTCTTCCACAAGGAGAGGATGGGAGTCACAGAGTCACCTCATTACACCAGGCTGTGTCACCGTGAAATTGAAGAGTCCGATTGGGCTTGTTTTCGTCGCTCTGTGCTGTGGCCAATTTTGTCATTCTTCGGGGTGTAATGTAATACATCTCAAGCAAATTGTTTGCGTCCCCCGTCGAAATATAAAGTAGCCACGCCAGGGCTCTCCAAATTGTTGGAGAAATATTAGGAATGGATCACACGTTAATTCCCCCTGCTTCAATTTTCTGCCGAGGCGAAATGAAATTCGAATTTACGTGGCTTGGGCTACTGCCACTGAAAGCCTGTGATTTGTTTCAATGACGGGGCCTATTATTGAGGTTGTGCATTGATGTAGACATACAGTATGGTAATGTCTACCCACCTCAGCCCTAGGAGGGCCTGTCTCATTCATATGATGTAAGCCACTGAGACAAGGAGGAAGCCATGAAGAAATCGGCAATGGAAAGACATATTAATATGGAAATCAGAGGCTGGCTGCATGCTATGTGTGTGTGTGTGTGTGTGTGTGTGTGTGTGTGTGTGTGTGTGTGTGTTTGAGAGCATAGAAGCATGCAAGTGGTGTAAACTGCGTGCATTCACCTACTATGGTGTGAAGGTTGAAAGTACAAATTGAAAAATTCTGCTCTTAGAAAAGTATTTTTAATACTTGAATGTAATGGGAAGAAAAAAAAAACATGCTTTGGCCTTCAATTATTCAAATCAGGGCACATACACCTATAAACATGTACACATACACAATTTGAACTCATGAAGCCACAACAACCTTGTCTGTTCCACTACTAGTCAAGCTTGATCATACATAGTATAGCAAAAGGACATGTTGATGATTTTACTATTCATGGCTGCTGGCCCACCAGAGACAGCTTATGTTGATGTACTTTCTCTCCATATATTATTTACAAAGAAAGCCTGGGCCTTAATGAGCACTAATTAAACGCTGGAGACGGGGAGATGACTGGCAGAAAACATCGCAGCATGTGACAGACATCTGGTGGAAGATAAGTGAGCAGGCATTGGCACAGCCGGGGTAGAGCCTTACGGTGGAAGTGGAGTAACGCTGGGGGTCGTGTGAACCTGCACTTGAACCTGACTCTCAAACTCTGTCAATCAAGCTGAATACAGCTGTCATGGTTCACAGGGCACGGGCGTGGAGGATTGATGGTGTGTGTGTGTGTGTGTGTGTGTGTGTGTGTGTGTGTGTGTGTGTGTGTGTGTGTGTGTGTGTTTACTGTATGTGAGAGGCTTGATAAGAGTCAGTGAGTTTGTGTGCATGTAGGTGTTTGTGCAGTTTGCGTTGGCTGGTGGGGTTATGTGAAGGGCAAGACTGCAATAGTCATTTAAAGAAAGATTCAAGTCATGGAAAAAAATAAAAGAGTGTCCTGTGTTTGATAGGTTTGTCTCGATGTTAACTTTTGGCTGTCAGCTATATAAGTGTATCTCTTCCCAACTAGTCTTTTTAATTTCAACTGCTACTGTTATTATTTCTTTTGGATCTCTGCTCTTATTGGTAGGACTGGCAGGGCCCTAGAAAAATACTATATGAGTGGATTTGTTAGTTGGCTCGCTTATCAAATTACTTCACCAACTAACATGATCAATAATACTAATGCATTATGACAAAGTGATAAGTTTAGCCAACAATAAATTATGTAGCGGCACAAAGCAAAGGTGTACTAACTATTGCTTTCTACTAGCCAAGAGCGATGCAAGGCAAGGACGGCCAACTAGCTAACGATAACCTAAGCTAAGCTAACGTTAGCAAGCTGTAGCTTAGCTATGCAGCGTGGATCTGCCATTGGTTGCTTCGTAACGTTGGCTGATAAAGTAATTTTCAAACAGCAAGCTAGGTTAATATGGATCCAATGGTCTAAAATAGAATATAGAAACATTACAGTGACGTTATTCTAAATATGATATTATTGCAATGTAATGGCATGTCACTGCTAGATGGCACCTACTTACAGCGAGCACGGGCAACAAAATGCTGACTGCAGTTCACAGTGCAGATTTGTAAAATGTAAACTCCTCCAGTCTTTAAAACCCAGGCATTTTTATAAACTATACCGCCCTGTTCATTAACTACTGAGAGATCTCTGAATTTTTTTTATGGTGTAACTCAAGAGGACTACATTCAATTTCTTTTCGTCACCTGTAGAGGTTGATAAGCTAAAGGTAAAACATTTGTTTTAAGCCCATTATTGTACTGTACTACTTAACCGTGTAGTGATAACTATCTGGGCATGATTTAAATGCAAATAGTGGATTAACAATTGAACTTTGGTAGTGGATGATTCAAATAAACAGCACACTTTAACACAGTCTTCATGAGACCTGAAAAGATAAAGCATCCATCTGAGGTTGCAAATATTACGAAAGGGAGAGAAACAGACATTACTCAAAGATGAGGGTGTATTAAAGAAGAAAAAATATATTAAAACAACCACACTGTGCAACTGTGGATGCTCTGCTCTCTTTGCATCAGTATACTTTGCCACAGTCAAGAATTATGAAATCATTTGTTTACCCCCACTGAGCGAAAAATCAAAGACAAATTCCATCAAACTGCTCAATAACATCCTTTACGCAAACACTCCAGAGGAATATTGATTTCTTTCCTCCAGCTGCATCCTGTCCCACCTTATACATTTACAAGCTATAGAAAGAAAGAGGGAGAGACACACACAAACTTAGTAAGGAAGGCTACTTCTTCAGGTTAGAAGGAGATAAATGAGGGAGGGCAATGTCTTGGCACATTAGAGTACTCGATATGGTGTAATATCATGACACTTTTTCTTGAATTTCCATACAGTATGCGACCGCTTGAAGGCATATTGTAGATATCTTCCTGGTTTGGATCTTCTATGTGGGGTTTGAAGCCCGTCCTCTGAATGCTCTGTGGAGGAGCTACATTTAGCTCTTTTTTTGGTGCACGATACAGTTGAAATGTGTGATTCGGTACTTTCATGAGCTCAGGATTCCCACCGGGAGAGGAGGATACAGAGTTTGTCTATAGCTCGAGGGGAACATTGGGGAGCATATAATATTAGTAAAACGTTTCATATCTCATCTAAAACTACTACTCTTTTGTATTTAAATTGCCTTTGAATAACTCATGTACACCTCAGAGGGATATGATTCAAGATGTATGTTTTGTCTTTGAAATTAGCTTTGTTAATATTTGTCAGCATAGAAAGTCCGAAGGGAATAAATCATCTCTTTTTTTTATTTTGAAATACACACACATACATGTATAGTGTAGTGATAGTGTAGTGTAGTGACTTGTGGCCCTCTTGAAAAGTGAGGTAAGAAAGAAAATCGAGAGAAACGGTTTGGATAAAATAGAGAATGACAAAGGGGGATGAGAGAAATAGCACATTAGCACTTATGGATTAGCTGCCTCTCATTCCCAGGCCCCGGTGCAGCCCTGCAGATGTGCAGCTCTGACCGTGCAGCCAGCCGGTAGCGGTCATGTCTTAATTAACGTGTAGACATCTGATCAATAAGTGAGGAACGATGGAGAGGGAGACGTGAAAGGTGGAACAGCCTGCACGGTTCAAGGTTTTTGTTTCCCGTTGATGTGGAATAACTTTAGAAATCAATAGCACAACTAGCCCCGCCACACACTACTTTCTACTCAGGCGAGGTAAAAAATAATCCCCCTTCTGCCTTTTCCTCATGTCTTCTTTTACCCATAACTACAAGATTTTTCACAGTATTTTTGGTGCAATGTGATACTGAGCCTAGTAAAGACAGTTTTACAAACTTGTGCTCTGATACAATTCTTAGATTATTAAAAGAGAAATATACTCTGGTTCTTTCATGTTGTAATGTGTGGCATCTCAAGCTTCTCAGGATTTATTTCTGAATGAAATGTTGTTTGTTTACTTTTATTGGCATGCCTGCTTCGCTTCAACTTGCTCTGGCACTGAAGTTTGGGATTTCATTATGTTTCTCGCAATGGCTTTCGAGAGCCTACAGGTAACAAGCCTCATTCATTAAAGATTTGTACGCACACATGAACCATGTTGATGATGCTTTTTTTATTTACTTCCACACATTTGTAGTTTTAGGTGGATCCATTGCGTTACTGCCATAGTAAATTGTTCCTGTAGTATCTGAGCTTGTTATCTACAGTATGGTTAAGGTAGGGAAAGATTGAGATTAAGGTGAAGCTGGATATATTGTTGATTGAAGGGTTTGATTGGAGTTTATATAGTTCAGGGTGGGCTTTCTCCTTACTGATAGCACTATCAGAACACTAGGCGCTTATGACATACATGATGACTCATCATGCAACTCTATTGCATCTGGTATTTAAAGGTGACAAAAAAATGTAAAACCTTAAAGTAAGTGACAAATTGATCCTCAAAAAGTAGTTGTGTTGCTAATAGCTACATTTAAGGCATTCATTTTTCTTCTAAAATTTCCCCAAATTAAATGACACATTTTTATATTATCTTTTCAATTTTTTATTTCTGTATATAAGTGTGAAATGACAAAAACCAATTTACAAATCATTGTGGAAATATAATTTGACATTTCCAAAGCATGGCGGTATCTACCCATTCAGAGCTGTGACATTCATTACCATATCCACAGGTTACCTGACTCTGCACACAGCAGTGTATGAGTGTAACTTAATCAGTGTTTGTAGAGTATTCTGGGAATTCTCGGACAGGATGGCCATTCTGTGATAAGGCTTTCACATTTGGTTGTCGCCAGGAGGCTGCTGAGTCTGGTGGGAACTATAATAAGTCTCTCTCCACCCGTCTCCATCCCCCTCTTTCAAGTGAGTTACTGATCCACCTCTGGACAGAAATCGTATGTTTATTTTCTTTTCTTTCTCACTGCAAACTTTTTGTGGAAAATTGAATTTGATGCCCAGGGGCAGGATGGAAAATTGGGCAAAATAGCTTATTTTCCTTCCATCCAACCTTTTACTCTGTCTAATGAATGGCAAAATAAGATATCTGTGGGAGGTGCTATTCTGTGCTTGAAAGCGAGCCTTGCAATGCAGAACTCATCAATTCATGTTTACAGTGTGAGTTTGAATATTGAATAGTGTGTCTGACTGCAGAACATGTATATCTCTCTGATAGGGTGGAATTGCGCGTAATACTCTTCACCATTATGAAAAACTTGTGGCATGTGATCAAAAAATCAAACATCATGAAGTGTTTTCAGATTTTATGACGGCTCATGTTCAGTGACTGATTTGTTCCAACCAGCAGTCAAAGATCATTAAAACGTATTAGAGATGTCTGAAAGTGTGTGTTATTTAAAGCATAAACTCTAGCTTGCTCAAAAAGGAAACCTCGTAGATACAACCACAAATCTCATTATTAAACAGGGCCAGGCTAAATTTGGAAACACAGCCTGGCAATTCTGAAAGTCTCCACGTTTCACTGATGTGTCTCTGATGATTACCATTTAATCAGCTGCAAATGCTCTTAATTACAAGATTAGTCTCCTACCAATTAGCCAACGTGCTAATGGTTCTAATCTGCCATTGAAGTCGACTGAATTCTAATTAGGGACTAACTGTTTCAATTCACCGAGGGCCCATCTGATGGGTCATTACCAACCTAGTTATCCTCATATAAACCAACTGCAGCAAGCAACACAGGTCCCATTTGCAGAGCAGCTGTAGAGCCTTTACGACCATCATGTGGGCCATTTTCATGCATCATGAAACGACAATGTTTCCATTCCCGGAAAATCACAGAGGTATTATGCTGACTCACTGATGAGTATATTGTACGTTGCAGAGGAGGTCTGCCTAATTTTGACTGAAAGTTAAGGTTTTAAAATTGGAAAAATTGGTGGAGAGGGAGGAGCAAGGTAAATTCAAATAGTCTCTTTAAAGTATCAATAAGCCAATTTTTTATATTTGATTAACAATGGACCAAACTAGTATGTGTGACGTGAAGGGGAATGCTTGTAGTAACGAACCCACACAAATCACCCGACCCAACAGTCCTCGGCTCTACAATCACCCTTGTTTCCGGCAATAAAATCTGATAAACGCACTGTACACCAGCTGCTTAGCCCCAAATGGCAGACAGACAAAGTTAGCGACTATCTTTGTGAAGCAAAGGGCTATAGAGTTAAAATCAGCCACACAAAAGGTTCCTTTCCTAAAATACAGCTCACGTTTTCTTATGACCATTCATCCAGAAGCACTCCGAAATTACGGACATTTCACTTAAAGAGCCCTTAAATCATCACATAATGAGCAATAAACTTGAAATTGACTTCGTCTCCAGTCACACGTAAATCACATAAAGTCTTTTCTCTTCAGGGAAACCAGTAAAGCTGCCTGTTTCTATAGCTAATGGCAAAGTACCTGAACATAATGGATATTTGAGTTTTTGACATAAAGGAGACATAATTCTCATATTCGGGGTTCATACTTGTATTTTGTTTTTTTTTACTCGTTATTGATGTTTAAATGCTTTAATGTTCAAAAACACACGTGTGTTATCAAACTGTCTAGCTGAATATACCCGTTTGAAATGCTTAAAAATATGGTGCACCATTGCAAAAGGAAGTTCTCAAGCCGTGGATGGAGATACTCATATGGGGTTGAGGAATATTCTAATGAGCGTGCATGTGGCATAGAAAGGGGAGCCAACTCTAAAAGGCTCGTCGAAGGACATGTTTTCTGATTTAGGCAGCCCACAAAACATTGACTGGGTTATCTTATTTCACAGTTCGTTTGTTGGTAGGCACTCCAGATACCCAATTGTATGTGCACAAGCACTGAAAAAGTGAGTTTTTCATGATATGTCCTCGTTAAATCCTGCTTCCCATAAGGCTCTACACTGTAGTTGTTTTTCATCAGACAATAAAAACTTCACTTTTACATTTCTATATTGTTCATGTGTTGTATCCTTACTAGTCTCTGCTGTCTTATGGCTTCTTATGGCAAGAACAAAACAAAACAAAAACACAGTACACATTTCATCATATATGACTCTGTTTACAACCTTAGCAGCTGACCTCTGCTTGTGGTTCAGGAGGCAGGTGTATATGGCAATTGGAAATGTGTGTTTGAATTGTGGATCTGTAGGTGTAATACACCTTGGGAAAGTTAATTGATTACAATGAGAAACCTTGTGTAACTAAGTTAACTTACTGAAGTTAAGTGAAAACATTTCAAAAAGTCATAGTAATAAGATAAGAAAATATCTATGTTATTTATTAAACTGACAGTGTTTTAAAACAAAAAAATGCAACAAAAGTAAGTTCAGCTCTCCAGAATTGATGTGCTACCTGACCCAGTAATTGTAATATCATGTTATGGGTTATGAGATGTCTGTGGAATCTTGATGTGTGTCTGTGATAAAAAATGCAGAGAGACATGCATTAAAACTCTTCACCTCGGCTCACAGGAGGAAATCTCAGCCCTCTGTCCTTGTCAAGTTAGGGTTATAATAAGTAATTTAGGAGAGTAGAGTTCAGCATCTGCTCAGGCTGCTCCTTTTTTTTTTTCCTGATTCAGACTTATTTTAGAAACAGAATTTTGGGCTGGGTTGAACTTACTCTGTCTGGGCCACCTAAACACTTTGGCTGCTCTGTGTCTAAAAGTGCAAGTTGTGCAAGACTTAGGCTAAATTAAAGGAGGTATGAAGCTTCTTTCCTTTGTATTTCAAAGTTTTAATCAGTAATGTAATATGTCAATTCACTTAATTAAGAATCCTCCTTATCAAAATGCATTCATAGGCCCAATACCGATATTGACACTCACAGACTTGGAAGTATACGTTTCTGCAAAGTCCGTGAGGGTCTAAGGGCTGTCTCACTGTCAACTGTCACAGACATTTTGTGCCCTTTTATGCACACTTTTGTCTCCATATTTTAAGACTTCACATGAGGGTATTACCCACAATTCATAGATTTGTAACATTAAACACAATGTTACCAGGGGAAACCCGGAGGTTGTTAAAACAAAACAACATAAAGAGGACTGCGTATTGATGTTCAGCATTTTAAATTACACAGAAACACCACCTTAATATTAAGGATTAAAATGGTACACAAAAAAACACATGAAATCAGAAGAATGCTATCATAGACTATAATACACGTCTGGTTTATTCATCAACCATTTTCTTTTAATAGTGCTTATTGAAGCATATTGTTTTGACAAAAATCAAGTAAATTGATTATTATTACAATTACCTTCTCGTCTTGTAAGGCAAGGTCCTGGAAGACTTACAAATCAGGCATTAAAAAATGTTTACAAGTAAAAATAAAAAAATTGTACATGCCATGTTTTGGCCTCGTAAAGTGCTCTTCCACTCGCATTAATAAATAACTTTGAGCCCTTGCAGCCTTTCGCACTAAGGCATTTAACAAGTAGCATCTGTTAAGCCCCTGAGGGTTCAGTGCTTAAGGCCGTTGCGGGGACATTGGGATTTGGCCATTGACTTCCATTCATGTTTAGACTGTGTCCGTTAACTTTTCCGTTCAGCTGATGGTGCCTTCTAAAATCATAATTAGCAGCATTTGTGATGACCCTTTGTGGAAATGGGCCCATCAAAACAACTCAAAGAAGGGGCAACTTTTACACAAAAGGCAGAGAACGTCGGTTTGTCTATACCAGGGGTGGTGCCATGTACCACGGAGAAGCCACATTCTGTAGGCTTTCATCCCAGCTGATCACCTCAGCAGGAGATTTCACTGATGAGCTCTTCCCCTCTACTTGAAGTAATGCTAATCAGTGTGTGGTGTCTTTGTAGGGAATGAAAACCTACAAACTGTTGGCACTTAATAGCACATGGTTTACCACCCCCAGTTAATACTGATGATCTGTGATCAATGCTGTGAATTCTATCAATCCATCCATAACATCCGTCAATATTGATCTGGCTCTATCTAATGCTGAGGACTACAGGCATTTAAGTAGTTGATATATCATTCCCCATCACAGAACTCCTACTAAACAGTAATTCCTCTGACAAAGGCCAGTTTTAGTTCACAGAAACATATAAAGGTTCATTTTGAAAAAGGCCTCCACATTTGTGTTAAAATTTTGCCGATAAACGTTGAAAGAAGCAAAGCAATTCAACAATAAAGGCAGTAAAGAAGAAGACCGCAAGCAAGTAAAGTCAAAATATAGAAAAATCAGCTTGCAAAATGTTTTATAAGGAAGGATTTAAAGGACCTTAAGGATAAACAGTGTACATGCAGTGTTTATGTGTATAAACAACTTTTGTTTGTTACCACCAAACTCCTTTTTAAAGTGACAATCTACAAACTGAAGCTGCTTTTAAAAACTAAAGCACCCAAACTATATGAGAGTACAATCAGACTTGATTTATTTCGAAGGAAAACTTGTAAGAAATATAAGTGGGTCTTACCTGCCCTGCACTTTGATGTCAGATATGGCGTAGAAGTATCTCGAGAGGTTATTCTCATCCACCATGGTGGCTCCAGTGGCTGGCTTCAGCAGCTTAATCCTCAGATCAGTGATGGTGAAGAAGTCCCTCAGGTTCTTGGTGGTATCCAGCTGGCCGTACAGCGAGGCCATGTTGTGTAGCCGAGGCCCGGCAAAGAGGGCAAAGCGGTCCTTTATCTCAAAACGTACCGTCTTGTCGTTCTTCCACACATAGCCTCGGGAGTAGTCCTCAGTGCAGATGATATCCAGCAGGGTGCGCTGGGTGAGGTCGTTGGCTGTCTTGGGTTCCATGGTGAAAGCGTCCAGGCAGTCGGTGGCATAGAACTGGTACGGGGTCCAGGTCCTGCCATAGTCTAGTGACTTTTCCAGGACCATCTGCTCCGGTCGGCCTGACTCAAAGGTCAGTACGATGTCATCAGTCAGCTCGATGGTTTTGTTCCACGACAGCGTGATGTTAACCTGGAGGGGCTTTGGGTATTTCTTCCATGAGCTGGACTGCCAAAACGTTGTGGGGTTGCGACCCTCAAAGTCAAACATCAACTCTGGAGGATGAGCCAGCTCCTCAGTGGTGGCGTCACATTCATTGTTGCACATATAAGGATTCTCCTATAAAGAAAACAGATAGATGCACACATGTAAGTGAACATTGCAGTCAGGGTATACAAATATATATGTAATATGTGTAATATGTATTATGGTGCAGTTCTTAAATATTATATTGTTACAATTTTTAAATAACTTGAGTGAGTTTTTACAAAATACAGTATTTTCAAAATGCAATGGCCAAGATTAAAGAGTAAGTACTTTACGTATGGGGTTGAATTCAGTGACACTAGTCCATTTATGAAGAGAGATGTGCACCCAGTGAAGTTCTCTGGGTGCCTCATTTTGAATTATCATTCAAAACATATGTCTTCATAATATTGAAATGCATTACTTGTTGAACTCTGGCGGTGATTCAATGCTGCTTGTCTTATATAAAAAGGTATCAATCACCAAAGTCAAATGAAATTTCCTTAGATATATAGCCATGTGTGATATATATATATATATATATATATATATATATATATATATATATATATATATATATATATATATATATATATATATATAAATGCATCAGAATACAACAAAACAAAAAGTTACAGCAATTATGCCAGAGCTAGGTCTTAGGTGTTAATTGCATTTTGTGTTTGACTTTCCTGTTGACTGCTTTTGATTGTATCAGAGAGCAGCTCCTCCTGCTAGCTGAGGAGTAGGTAAATCTACCGGAAACTAACTACTGAAAGTCTCAATGGTGATGAAAAAGATTAGAAATCAAGGCCCACGCTGAAAATATCTGAACTAATAACCGTTTTATCGTTGTGCAGGAACAGTTTTGTCCAGTAAAAATAACAAATGACCAAAAAAAAAAAAGGTACGAACTGCACTTTGTAGTTTGAGGAAGGGAACTTAAGCAACTGAAATGTTGAAAAAGGTAGTTAAATATTTAGTTTTGCATAAAATATTCACAGGAAAAGTGGAATCCTAGCACACTTGTTAGTTATGAAGCTGCCTGCTGTAATAGTTCCACCCTAACGATTACAAACCCTAAAGCATCTCCCAGGTCAGCTGTACACTTTGCCTCGAAAGGTTATTTGCTTTTCCAGTGCCTCTTTGGCTCATCATCCTATCAGGATTCCACCACCGTACTCAATAGCAATTCTATCCCATTCAGGCCAACATGTATTTTATAATGTTGGCTGTAGAGCTGCAGGAGACTGTGACCCTCTCATTATGACGACACTGTGGATCCCATATTCTCGTTCAGCGCCATTCCAGCCTGCACTGCCACCCAAATTGCCAGTGTAATTGATATTCCTGTGTGGTGTTTCAGCTGAGATGGGAATGGAATCCCGATGAGTGTTTCTTATGAAACACGCAAAAGGACATGCATTTTTCATGGGCCTGTGTCTGCTCTATAGACATCCACCGAGTCTGGATGTTTTTGTGAGTGTTAGTGGGGAGAAAGAGGAGCTCTTGATGCGTTTGTGTTTGTTTGTGAGAGGGTTACAGAGCTCTGAATGTGTTTGCTTGTGTGTGCACATGCTGTATATATCTCTGTGTGAGTGAGTGAATGGAGAGAGAGAGAGAGAGAGAGAGAGAGAGAGAGAGCTGAAACGGAGCCAGAGAGCTCAAGACACACTCCAATTGACATTCCTCTCACCTCTGCTCCAGGAACAATGAGGTTAAGTGCAGATGAGATTCAGATCAACTGTAAAGCGGTTCGATAATCAGCAATCATCCGACACTCTACACGCGAAATTATCTAAAGGTGAGAAGAGTGCTATCTGCAACATTACTCGCTTATCTCTCCGGTATTGCAGTGCATTCAACAGAGACTGCCACTTTTGTCGGGTGAAGATCACTGGCAGGAATACTGATAAGCAGGCACCATTATATTTTATTTGAAAAGACCAACGGATTCTTTTTTGTCTTTGTCGTTTTTGTCACCCAGCAAAACATGCTTTTTTCTGATGTTTTATCTTCTTCACAGTTAGGTTTGTATGACTGAGGTCTCCTGTGTTTAGATGCAGATCTTCTCGGCCCATTATATTTCCTGTGGGACAGTGATATGCTTTTGGCTCCCCAGCTACAGTAGAAGCGATAACTACGGGTTGAAGTAGAACAAGACTGAGGGATTGTGGGTCACTAGACCTGCTCAGATGACTTAAAGGAGCGTTGAATGATCCAATTAGGAGGGTAATACGTGTTATGCGGCTAAGATAGAGTGAGAGCATAAAAGAGAGTGGGAGGTAGAGAGAATATAAAACAAGTCCACCGTTTGTGGTTCTTTGAAGGAAGATCTCGGGCTCTAACAGTGTTCTGCTCTCACGCCCATGCACACCCACACACGAGCAAAGCCAACATGAAGCTTGAAATCAGAAAGTCAGAAAGAAAGATCTGAAAGAGAGAGTTAAGGGGTTATAGAAAGAATGCTGGCTGCCTGAGTTTGACCACAGGGACAATAAATTGCAAGAAGTCTATCACTCTAAGAAATAAGGGTTCCAAAGAGTCCCCCCCCCCCAAAAAAACCCCCCCCCAACAACAACAAACTGTGATTATAAACCATGATTGTTGTGGGTTGCACTGCACCACATCACCCTTGTAATATAAAAGGGTTATCTGCAGAACCAAAAAGGGGGGGTGTATATGGTTCTTGTGTGTTTATTTATCTCTTAGAGTGTACCAGTGTCCGCTGTTTGCCAATGATGTGTGACGAGGCTTTTTTTATATTCCCCACTTGTGCTTGGACAGCCGGGAGGCCTGCTCAGAGCCCAGACCTCGACAGTACATGGTGAGCGAGAGCGGGATAGAGACACAGACCGTGTAAGAGAGAGCGAATTCGCTGTTGTCATTCAAGAGCATGAATTTCACTTATTTTTGTTTCATTTGTTGTCCCAGTTAGGTTTGAGGCAGCAGCGGGGTGGTTGCCTTGCATCTTCAGAAATGGAAGCCTTATTTACAGACGATATAAAGAACCCAGACCAAAGTGTCCGAAGCTGTTGGGAAAAAAAACAATTTCCCGCCTAAACGGTAGTAACGTTTTTAAAAAGAGACAAAATTGATAGAATTTTAAGCTAGAAGCAGTTCTGGAGTAGAAAAAATAAAACCGATCATTGAACAGCAACTGGAAACATCTGGTCAGTGTTATGGTTACAGATGGATGCACCAAAAGTGTTGGTGCATTTTTTTTTATTTATTTATTTTTCGCTGACACAAATAGGCTTCCATAGTTCAGAGACCGTTTCAATCAAGTCATAAATTCAATCCCTAATCATTCTCTCATTGCCTGCCTCGACTTCAGGCCTTCAGGCTAAGTGATCATTCTGACATATGGGAGCTGGCTGGGGACAAACCTTTCATAAAAGCTCCTTCCATCACTAATAAAGCTCAATAATGATCTAACATTAAGTGACATGTACAGTATTTACTTTCTCCCAAAAAAGCCCACCGTACTGGAATGCCTTCAAACAGCCCAGTGAAGGTGGAATGATCGAGACTAAGCAAAGGTTAGGACCTCTCATTGGATTTCTTGTGATGGTTATTTAACAACAAAAACAGTGCCTTATGAAGATCAATACTTTCTGTGGTCATTTAAGACCCAGGGCTTCAGTATTCTGCCGCGGGGCAGCTATTGAAAAACTCTCAGCTTGATCTTTTACCTGAGATCATGGCTGTAGAGGAGGGAAATAGTCGGCAGAGAATTTGAAAGAAACTACAGTTTTGTACCAAAATGAGATATCGACCAATTGAAAAAGTTGACCAGCCCTTACAAAAGAATTGCTACCATGAAAGTATACTTTAGCATGGATTATATTTGAAGTTAAAGGTTATATTGTAATTTTTATTTAATATGTTGATTATGTAATTTGAATATTGAGAGATTTTAAGATTTATGTAATGTTTGAAATATTGTAAATCTGTTTTTATGAAAGCAGCTTGCTGATGTGCATAGATTCATACATTTTATTATAATTACTCATGCTAGTAGCATATCACACAATAACTACACTTATCTAACTGTATGATAATATATGTATGGCATATGATTCTCATGCCATGCTACTATATGTAGTTATTATTTTATCTCATATAAATCATATAAAATATGTTGCGTATTAAATGTGCAACAATAGAAAATAACCGTGATGTCATGCTGATGTCGTGAGCTACACGGTTATGACAGTCTATGTTACAAACTGGGATCATATGATCTATCTTTCACTGTATAACGTGTCACAGTCAACATTTTTTGTTTCCACGCCACACAAGATGTTTTTACGCTACATATTCTACTTATCATTATAATAATTTGTATTCTGATCTAGGTTTTTAAGATTAAAGGATCTCCATTAGGTCATGTCATATCAGTCAAGTAGTCTCCGTTAGTCTACACCTATTGACATTGCATACAGTGTTGCAAGGGCTTCTAATGGCCTGTTTCTTCTTGGTATTGCTGACATCTCTATTGCTACCATGGCTGCTGCGTGATGTAGCCCAGCTGGTTTCTATCTGTGCTACATTATCTGTCCGGGGGCAGAGGCTTAGTGCAGGAGGCCTGAGCAGCAAGTGTGTAGCTGGTCACATCTAATGATGTCCTGATCTCTGCAGCCTATAAGGTCAATCCAATATCAGGGTGTCACACAAGAACAAGGAACAAGAGAGAGGGAGAGACAGAGACTTGAGCTGGGAATGCGCATCCAAATGTCATTCACCGGAATATAAAGCATGCAGGACATTCCGGTCTTCAGGTTGTCACGAAGGCTCAGTGGATGTTTAGATGTAATTACACGGCTGTGCTATTGAGATATTGACACAAAAATGTCCTGAAAGTACAGCAATTTATGTTTTCTCTCCTAAATGGGATGCACAGAGAACACCTACACAGACAACCTCTAAGTTTGTGCATAATACACATCATATAGAAATCCATGCAAACGCTAAACACACAAACATGCATGCACACACACACACACACACACACACACACACACACACACACACACACACACACACACACACACACACACACACACACACACACACGCGATGATGTGGTATGAAGCAGATGTTTAAATGAGTGACATATGGCCTGTGAGAATGACAAAGCTCAACCTCTCGTTGATGTGCCTTTTGACACAAGATGTGGCTCGGCAGATAAATTATCCGGCCAGCGACCGCTCCAGTTGAAGGATGTGTGCAGACAATCCAACCAATCAGTTTAGTTGACAGATTTCTGGACTTGAAGCTCAGATCACAGATTGAACTCGCCACAGTGTTCCACTGAAGCCATCTCTTTTAAGGCAAGCTTCTTATTTCACCAATGTGACATTTTAAAGTTTAATTTGCGCTCACTGCTTTGTTTCTCTGTAAATCACTTTTATTTGACTTTATTTGACTGATGCACCACTTTTCAGGAAAAAGAAGAAGAAATATTGTGCTATTAGTAACTAAAAGGAGGCTCACAGCATATAAAGAGTTCATTCAGTACATAAATTGATGAGCAGTTCAGTCAGAAGCCACAACACTGGAAGGGTATAATAATGACAATTATATAGCGCAGTTTGTCAGCAATTATAACTGTGGGTCAATCAGATAATGACTCATTCAATTTTGATAAGTTCTTTATTCGCCAGAGTTTCCACCATCCTTCTCGCCTACATAAAATTGCTGCATAACTGCACTCCTGCATTAATACTCATTGATACTCTGAATTCATTCACACATGCTACTTTGTAGAAGGATGAGGTGTTTGTTTGAGATTAAAATTAATGGCGGTGCAGTTTGCTGGCTTTTCTGCCTTCCAGGAAGTTGATCAGTTGATGAGCCTGTTTTGGTTTGGTTCAAGCTATAGAGACTCACCACCTGGACATGGATCTCTCTCTTCCTTGGCTGTTTAGTTTAGTTTGCTCCACACATGCCGGTATTACTTATTACTGACTCTCCCTGTTTGTTTTGTTTAGTTATTGTCATTCTTTAAATAAATGTGGTTATTTATTACTTTTCACTCGTCTGGTCTTCCATTAATGTTACAGCCGATGAGCCAGGATGTAACGGCGCCACACCAGTTGATGGAAACGTATCTACTTCGCATTTCTTTTTTTTGTGACGTTTCAAAATTTTGCTCAAAATTCACTTGACAATTGAATGAACACACGGCTACTGTGAAACATACAGTAATATATCATTAATGAGTGACCTGTGTGCATTTTACTAGTATGTGCCGAGTATCTTCCTGGCTACAGAGCCTCTGTGGCTGCGAGAGAAGTCATTCCCACTGGACCCAAGGTGTTGCTGGATTAATCAGTCCATCATCCTGCTCGGCCTTACACCTCCTAACCTGCCGCATGACACCTGCAGAACTGTCGCTGGCCCAAACCCCCTCTATCACACCTCCGGATGCCCATCCTCATTCATGGGGTGCACCAGAGGAGAATTTGACAAATGACAGCTTGGTGATATCACTCGTCAGTGATTCAGTGTTCTGGGAGTTGTTCCAGGACAACAGAAATTACGTTTATTTGAGTTGAAGCACCCCAAGCCCATTTTAAGACCACAATAAAAGCTCAACCTTTGAACAGTGCAAAAAAAGCATGCTCTCTATGCCCTGCACTCACACCTAGCTGAGGATGATACGTTTGTGGTGATGCACAGAAGCCAGCCCAAAAAGGATGATATCAAGGTAGATCTCGTTTGGCTTTTTAGAAGAGGGAATGCTCGAGTGTACAGCAAACACAGGGACTGGGTGTTGATCCTTTCAGGGCTTGGTATAAGCCCTGACGGAAGAGACAGCTGAGATGAGCCATGGTGAGATATTGGGAGAGTCAGAGCTTTGGCAGAAACTCAATAGAGCTTTAATGACCTGCAGTCAGAGCCAGCAGTGGCTCACAACAGAGCCAGGCTTTCCATTCTTCTGACCTTCAGAGAAATGAAGGGCAGGAGGATTGCTCATCTGACCTGTGAGTGCACCATCATATCACATCTGAGGTTCAAGGGTTATGAACGCCTGAGACCTGACAACAGATTGTGGCAAATCAATATCATGCATGTACAGGCTAAAAGCACTATTGTGCACTTTTCTACCATTCCAGGCAACCATTGGCTTACATTAATTTCTGTATAGTATATAAAGCAATTAGCCCAAAGTTGCTTGAGTAATGTAATCAAGCTGGCTGTTCTCATACACTATTAATAGCAATGAAAAGTAAAGCACTATAATTTATATATAACCTACGTAATACATTTTTATGTATCCATGTAATCATGAGCCAGGACAGGTTATGCGGTATAAAGAGTAGTATAAAGAGCGACACAAATCACAGGACTTTTACCCAAGAGGCCTCTGTTAGTGTCCTGTGTGGAACCAGAAGTCAACGTTTACTTATTTGTCACGTAACTTCTGAACTTAAGTAACGCCACTTCCATAGGCTTGCACAGGAACACTGATCACTCGTGTTGCTGGACATTGATAGGAAAGCGCATGAAAAATAACACAATCACTTTTCGTAAGGCATCATATGAACCGTCGTTTGTGGATACGTTGAATCCAGTGAATGCCCTCCTGGGGGTCTTGGGTAGTTTTGAATTATGGCAAGCAGGAATAAGAAATAAGAGAATTAAACACATAATTGTGTTTCTTATCTTGTTAGATGTTGGATACATTAAACTTTTCAGGCCTCTGAAAACTGAAACAATCAGAGGAGGAAAACACAATTGTTAAACTACTCATGAACGGCCGTAAAGTCGTTTCACAGACATGTTGGTGCTAAAGAAGTCAGTATATCCTGACTTTTACTCTCTAGGAAGGGTCAAACTTTGAGCGTGATGCTATATCACCATACCGCTTAGCATACCGCTAAGTTTGGGATTTTTAGGTAAAACATGCAAAGACACAGCAGTATGTTCCTCAAAGTGTCTTGAGTGAGCCAGCCAACAAAATAACAACATAATGCATCTGGTGGTTCAGTAATCGGCACATCAGAGGGTCCAGATGTGATAGCTGTAACTGCTATCGGCGCCGATGTCTGATCAAAAATGAATAAATACAAACTTCTCCCTGCGCTCGTGTTTTGATTTGCCACATGCCAAGCCCTCCGCCTTTTGGAGCGTAGCCCTCGCCAAAGCAGTCCCTTTTAAGGACTGCAGTACAGCCAGTCTGGGCTTTTGAAGTGCACTGCTTGGCAAATCAACCGCGCCGCGATCCAGCCTCGATTGGGATTCACAGGACGTCGGTAGTTGAGGGAAAACGCACTCCACATTAATTAACACCTGGCCTCATTATCTGTCCCACTGGGGTAAATTTAACACCGCCTTATTATCATGGGGTAGGGTGGTGGACTTTCATGTGTGTGTGTGTGTGTGTGTGTGCGTTTGTCTACATGTGTGAAAATCCATACGGAGACCTGAATCAAAGCCATGTCTATATGTGTATTTGTTGTTTCTTTGTATTTGTGTTTATCTGCATCTGCATCTGCGCATACCTGCATATTTTCCTCTGTATTAGTGTGTGTGTGGGTGCATGTCTCTGCACATGTGAGCTTGGTCATATGTGGGATTAGATTCCCTCTGATGTCAGGATTCAATAAAACGCTTTAACATTGCTATAATGAGAGGATGTTTAGTTCATCACGCCCTCTCTTTGCGGCGCTCTGTATTCAAAAGCAGCCTCTGGATGAAACGCTGCCTGCTTGTGTGGTAAGAAAATTATATATCTCTCTCTTGTCAAGATACTTTAGAGAGCATACTTAACACGGGCAGATATGTGTGTTGAATAAACACATCAGACGAATTGTACAAGCATCTTTTTTGATCCTGTAGAGATATGGCATGGCACTAACAATGCCAGGGTTGTCTCATTGGCTTTAGCTGTGCTAGAAATATATGTTTTTTTTTAATCTTTTGATGAAGATGACCTCACCCATTTGACAAGATTCATATGTAAGATGTAAGATTTGGGTGGAGCCAAAAATGTGTTGATTTATTTGTAAGATAAGATATTAAATGAATTTCCCTTAACCAGGTTTATGTGTCTGTGCAGTGTGTATTAACCTTGGTGATTTTCCCTTTTTCTCACTTCATTGTGGTCATTGGCAATCTTGGCTGAAGAGGTAGTCGCTCTTTATGCGTTAGACCAGTCACTGTTGGTTAGTAAAGGGTGGGGAGCATAGAAGAGTTTCTCACTTTGAAATGTTTCTTATGTTCTTGTTAGGAACACGTTTCAGTGGGAATCACATCACTGGTTTACCTAACACTTTTACAGTGGTCTGGTCCAATTAGGGTGGAGCCAGGAGGGGTAGATAAAGGCGCTTCGGCCCTAGGCTCGTTCGAGAGGTGTCAGGCCTGTGCAGAATCCATCACTGGCGATCGTTGCATAATGCATGACAGTTGGATATGTGTCTGGCTTGATCCCGACTTGCTCTGTCGTCATGCACACGTAGGCAACGTGATCGAGGCGGCCGCAGTTGTTAGAGCCGGGGGCATTGCAGTTGTTCTCCACAGACTGCAAGACCCAGGGCATGATGGGTAACGCCTGGCTGTCCCCTGATCAAGTTTTGACAACCAACAACACATTTTGGAGAAAAATAATTCAATTTTTCTATAATATTATAATTATTATAATATTCAATGTTAATTATAGACTATTAGTCTCATTTTGTGCAATGGTTTATCTGTTTACAGACACATCTTGTGTGGTTGATATTAATAATAAAAGTAATTTACATACTTAGAGATACAAAATGCTTTACAAGAAGGATAGAATACAATGCCAGAAACACATGTATTTCCATATATTTACAAACAAATATGAATAAATCACAACAAGGTTTGCACCCTACAGGTATCCCAACAGGATGCAAATATGTATGTGACTTCCTGTATATTTTTTTGAAGGTTGTTGGAAACTGTTTACTTTGTCAGCTTTTTGACAACGCCCCCTGCTGCTGCCGTCTGATGTCCACTTTCCAGGCGAGGTGCAGCTCATCTGGAATGAGCCTACTGACTGTGGGAAATTGGTTGTTGGAAGCAGCTTGAGTTGAGTCTGAGCCATTTCAGTTATTTTTTCAGCTTCTTTGCTCCTTGTTAATGTTTCCCGGGAATTTTGTTCCTCTCCTCTATTTTTGTGCACGCAGACCGTGTTCTTTCAAGAAATACAGTGACTTAAACCAAATAAGAGTAGAAGTTCATACAGTGTAAAATGCCACAGACACTCAGGAAGTGCTCTGTCTTAGAGCTGCTATTTGAAAACATTGTCTTTGTAGAGTACAGCACACTTGAAATGCTTAAATTATAAAGATTTATGTCTTGTCTTTGTAATGTTTATGTACTGACACACAGATACTGGCTTTGAAAAGATGCAGCTTTTTATATCATAGATGACTGTAGGCTGAATTTTGAAAGCACATTCTGAATAAATTAAGATTTAAGATTTAGTTAAGATTTATCTGACTGCTCGTGTTAATTGATGAAAAAGTTGCCATGTGCAGTGATATAGAAAACTGAGCATGTCAATGTATTGCATTACATTGACATGCATTCGAATCGGAAGGCCATTCACACATAGTTTATTCCCCCATTTATATTAGCATGCCATGTGTTTGTCATATGCACAACAAATATGAGAACTAAACTTGTTACGATTAATCTTTTTATACAAAGGGTACTAAACCAGCCATACTTACACAATACTAGCCTAAAAACACATTGTATGTTCACATGTAAAGCTTATTCTATCACATATTTACATAAATACTTTACATAGTGTGTTTTTTTTCTCCATCATGGCCAATGTCATAATATGTGAAAGCCTTATTTTTTTGTTGATATACTATGCAGCCCAGCATTAATTACACAAACCCAAATTTCATAATTCTTCTTTTTCACTCCTATTAGGCCATACAGAAAATGAAAGTGTACTCCATTTGTTACGCCTGAATGCCTTTTTTTTAATAACACTGATAAACTATTCTGAAATCATTGCATTATTGATTTTGACTTTCATATAAGCAGCTTTAAAACACATCAGCGTGCCGCTGAGGGATTCTAAGTGCTCTCTCAGTGAGAAGAGAATCAGAGGACACACATTTACAATGAGATTCAGGGGTCATCGCAGAGAAATTGATAGAAACTGGGATGAAATTGAGAGAGCGAAAGAAAGAGCAAGAGACGGCGAGAGTGAAATTGCGGCATTGTTCATCAGTGTGTTAGCTCATAGTGTGTCAACGCGTCCTCCATCTTTTCAATCTGCATAGTTATTAGAGGCTTTTATTAATTTGAAATGCCAAAGTGAGGAATAAAGCATTGCTGAAATGTCACCCTTTCACTGAGCATGATAAAATCCCACCAGTCACTTTTGGAAACGGGCATTCTTCCCGTCTGCACTTTCATCCCTGCCTCTCTCCCTCTCCCTAACTACAGCACAGTCTCTTTAGGTCTTTCTCAGAGATCGATACGGCTTGACAACATGATGACTGGGTTTGCTAAGGGGAGGTGGGTTGTCTGTAATCTTGCCATTATTTCTCTCTTGCCCCTTTGACTCAGCTCATGATTTCTCAAATTAAAAAAATGTAAATGAATACAAAAACACAAAAATCTGCCACGCTTGACTTTTTCGTAAAAACACAGCTGGCGTTTTGACTTCTAGGGGAATTCTAGAGGGAACACAGTGCAAAGTTGATGTGCAGCACATATTACAGTAACACCTTCAAGGCATAGTTCAACAGTTTGGGAAATGCGCTTATTTGCTTTCTTTCCAAGATTAAGATGAGATCAATCTCATCTTAATGCGTGTTAGGAGCTGCATCTGGGATGTATTTATCCTAGCTTAGCATAAAGACTGGAAACAGGGGGAAGAATATAACTTGGCTGTTTAAAAAGACATCTATCCATTGAGTATTTCTTTCATTAATTTTTCTGAAAAAATGTGGTTTTCCCTCCATATTCTGAGATAAATTAGCCTCTGCAGCACTTGCTATCTGAAAGTGTAAGCTTTGTGATTTCAAGAAATTTCATACATACATACATGTCTAAACTAGCTGCTGCTTGTTGAGTTATGACGTTTGATCTGGTGTTTGTTCAATGGTCTTCAGCCATTGAAAACAGAAGAGCTGAATATAAATATTACACATCTAAAAAAACTACCATCCTAGATTTATTAAGTGAACCACACAACAGACTATTGAGTAAAATAATGTTCCAAGACTGGATTTGTTTTTGTTTCCCTTCAATTTATCAATATTCAGTGAAACAAGACAAGACGTGAGACAATAAAACAAGACCGAACTTAGTATAGCACTTATTGGGTGACATGACAGGATTAACACGACAGAGCAAAACATGCATTAGGTACAGTGTAAAAGAGAAAAAGCAAAAGTTTGATCGTTTTGTGGGAAAGTGCCATGCAGTCTATTGTGTGATTCTCTTGTGTGTGTGTGTGTGTGTGTGTGTGTGTGTGTGTGTGCATGTAAGTATAGAGGGGCAATCGGGTGAAGTGGTTAATAATACTAATAATATTTCTACTAATAGTTTTAATAATAGTATTAAGAATACTGATAATAATAGTAACAATAATAACAACAATAATGATAATGATGACAATTATAATAAAGTTACAAAAATAATGAGAAAGAAAGGGAGAATGAATAATTGGCTGTGTTTTCCTGGCCGGGTTGGTTAGTGATAACCCAGTTCCATATAGGTACATACACACACATTTCCTGTTCATTACAATATTTTTTTGGTTATTAATTTATTTTTTTGTAGACCGGGTTTCTAGTTTTTTGCGTCAATGTAATGTCAATGTGACTTTTAAAGAGGTGATTGTACTTCTGGAACAAGCAACTTCTGCTTTCACTTTGGCACTCTACTGCCGGAGACACTGCACAGAAGCACTCGACAAAGGCCAATTATTCCAATACAAATCACTAGTTGTCAATTTTGCATTTCTATTCATGTATTGGTTAAAATCTGCAACTCTGCTTCAACTTATTTTCATGTCTTGGCTCCAGCTCTTGAAAAGAAAGAGAATTAGCATATCACAAAAATGTTGAACTTTGCCTTTACATGTAAATATGAGAGGAAAACTATGTTTAAAATAGTGATTATCTGTGTCATGGAATATGTTTTGCAAAACAGTCACATGCCATCCTTATTATAGACTATGAAAATCGAGTTTTCAGAGCCTTAAATTTCACTACGCAACACTTGGCCACTGCAAGAGACACTACAGATTTGTGTTACCCTACTGTATCCTCGTCAATATCGTATTCTAGCTCATGTTTTACCTTCAGGAAGAGGTTCTGCTGTGTTTCATGTTAAATAGGTGAATGTATCCTTTTTAAAAAGGCTGTCGTTTTAACACCGCTGCTTTGCCACCAACACAGACTTTGAGGTTAAAGCTTTCAAAGTGTTCCTCTCCCATGAGAGAACTGCTTGATGGCTTGACACTTCTCAGTCTGGCCAAAATTATAGACCGTGTCTTGCGTGAGGGGAAGTCCTTCACATGCACATGCACTTCCCTGCTAAGAAAAGGAAAGAAAAAAAAAACCTTTGACAGATGGGTGAACCAAGTTGAGTTGTTGTTTTTTTAGGCAGCAACAGAGAGCCAGCCTGCCAAATAGCTTTGGAGTAATTCAATTACTGTATCTTTTACAAGAATCCCATTCAGCTTGTCGGGCATAAAGAGATGCTGAATGGGTGTACAAGCATTGAAGGCTAGGAGGACGCAAAGTATTCATTTCAATGGTGAAGGAATTCCCTTTTATTTTAAAAATGACAGTGTGGACAGTCTTGTTACTCACTTATTTCTATATTGAAAAGGTAGCAGAGCTGAGATGGACTCGGCAAAACAGGAGGGACAGGAAGCTCTCTGAGCTGGGGAGTCCATCTCAAACCAGCCGAGGCCCACGGGTCACCACATCAACGTAATCACTAGGAAAGCACTTCACCCAAAGCTCTCAAGGAACTACTGTCTCGCTGGTATTGAGACACGCTGAAATAACAAATAGTTTCTCCTGTACTGAAGTGTAAGAGAAACATGCTGATTCGCTAATGAAACATTTATGCTTGTATTACAGTATACCTTTGCCAGGCAAGCGGCAAAAATGCGTTGGCATGTGAGTCTACAGCAAATGAGTTAAATGTGGTTGGACTACTGGATGAAAGGAAGCCGAGTCATAGCGTGAAGTAAGAGAATATCCTTTGAATCATTCCCAAATACCATCTTATCTCCTGCAATTTGGGTCCCCGAGGACAAAATGCTAATGAAATTCGACTTTGTCATCCTGTTTAAAAATTCAAACCTAAAGGGAAAAAATAAGATTTAATGTCTTGAGTAAAGTTTGTTGATCTAGAATTCAAAAAGAGATGAAAAATAGGGATGCAGTCAATTCACTTTCAGTCGGCTTATTTTCACATAAAACTACATTTGGCAAACTTTGTGTGTACAAATAAACTGTCGAAATCACATACGAACAGTGTCCCAATTTTCTGTTATGAAATGTTTTATCTAAATGTTAATTGGAAATCCTTATTTCAGGTAAATTTGTCAAGACCAACTTTTTTTTTTTCTTCCACAGGAAGTAAACTAATTGAAACTATCTAAAATACCAACTGACTCCTAAATAGTGAGTGCTCTAAAGAGAAGGTTGGTCTCTCAAATTATACTATAGCGCCTTACTTTGGAGTGAGCAATCACAGACCGTGTGGTTTGGTGAAATGAGCATACAATGTTTGGTTTTCAATCAGGTAGAGCAACCCTATGTTTTACAATATTACAATATTCAATTCAATATACAATATTAACAAGATGCCCTGTGTTTTTTTTAAATCTGCAGCCTCTGGTCAATAGCTACATTGAACTCAATGCTTTTGGTAAAACATGTGTCCAACAGATGATTATCAAACTTCTGCCTGCAATGCAGATGTGATTTTTTTTTTACCACCTGATGTTACTGATTATGTTGTTTGTCTCTACTTTTCCCAACTTGAAAAAACATTTTTTTCTCTGACACACTAAAACATGCAGCCCTAAATAACCTAAATAAATTGAATGCACAACAAATGTACAAATCCCGTTCATGACCTTGTTATCAATGTTGTTTCTAGACAGTTTAAACAATAATCCCACTCATATGTAAATATAAATATAAATTGATATGCAATGTAATTGCTCTGCTTGTTTTCCTTTTAAATCTAAAAAACATATAAAATTAAAAAAAAAAAAACTTTCTTCTGATGTTAGGGGAAAGTTTTTTATTTTTTTATTTTATATGTTTATATGTTTTTATTTTATATGTTTATATGCTCTGAAACACTGCCAGGGAAAAATGAATTGATGTTGTTTTTAACCATGTCATAATGAAAAAACGTGTTCAGTTATCTTTGCCTCGCTTGAACCAAATGTGCCTCGACCCCAGCTGTGTTCAATGGAAACATATGTAACAAGTTTTACTGCATGATATCAAACACAGTGGGACAACATAACATCAAAGTCCATAAAGGTTTGACAGTCTGCCACGCAGCTGGGTTTAATCATACGACAGTGAAGGTCGCAAATACCATAATCTGTTTCACAGAATGATAACTGTTCATAAAACATATTCTCATTATGGATATTTGAGAATTTGAATAGTTAAGATAATGTGCTGTATATGTATGTATATCAGACTCAATTTGTATTAGTAAAAGACAGTCTGATCAGTTCAGTTTACAGCAAGAAAAGGAAACCAGCTGTTATTATCATTTGTGCTGAGAAACCAATTATATTCCTACATACACCTGCAGAAAATATTCCAAACTGGCTTTTCAAGTATTTTGTCTGCTTAGACTTTTTTTTAATAAAAATGAATGCATATAGGGACTCCATTTAAGACGGCAAACATGCATTCAATCGTGAAGCTATTGAGAAAGTTCTCTGTCTCGTCAAAGCACAAAGCCCATCACTTTCTTTTGTATCTCCATGCACAATTCATCTGTGTTTGTATTTAGAACCCTCTAAGAATTAACATGTCACAGATCCCAGGGAAGAATGCCGACATATCTCTG
Organism: Cebidichthys violaceus; assembly: GCF_023349555.1. Taxonomy (NCBI): domain Eukaryota; kingdom Metazoa; phylum Chordata; class Actinopteri; order Perciformes; family Stichaeidae; genus Cebidichthys; species Cebidichthys violaceus. The sequence goes on from NW_027176964.1 coordinate 12,538,721, forward strand.
TCTGTCAGGTGCTCGCCTCATATGGAGCATCCAACCGCCACATGTTCAAACAAGGCATGGATATTATGCATCATCAGCTGACAGAAAACAAGGGACAGGGAAATTAAAAAGCAAGGAGACAAAAGAGGTGGCAGGCGAGTGAAAGAATAAATGATGACTCCCCCCCCCCCTCTCTCCTGGAGTCAGGGGACATGTTGCATGTCATCTCGGTGTCTTGGTACGCAGTGGTGCGGTGATGATGTGCTGGGCAGGGCCAGTTCAGAACACAGTCAAGGGCACAGGGTTGACAGGAAGCTAAACGCTCCAACTGTTTCCTGTCCCCAAACAAATAAAAGAAGGAAGGGTGTCAGGATCAAAGAGGCAGTTTCTGGTGTGACCTCTGAACTGCTCGGTCATTTAAACAACTCGAGATGCTCAGACTTGTTTGTCACAGACATGTCAGAAATCACTTTCTATCATATCTAATAACTATCTGCCCTTTCATTTGAGTCTCAGAATTCTGTGTGAAATGTATGTGCTGTAAAATGCCCTTTAAAAAGTCCTCAACAGAATGGGAAGAGTAGTGTGCACTACGCTTTCTGCTAATGTAACATAAATTGTAGGTTCACTTTACCTGTCGGTGATGACACAAAATGATGACAATTCATACTGTCTATGATATAGGCAGCAGTGAATGAGTGAAAAGGGACTGATTTGGGGTTTATCTATTGGCTCAAAAACAGATATGTTGGCTAGTTGGACACTTTTAGTATAATCAGAGAACTCAAACCTGTATCCTAAAAGTTCATGTGACCAGTTCGCAATAGTAAATATATTTTATAGGATATTCACCGTCACTCACAATGCATTTTAAAGTTTTGTTGCCATTTCTGCTTTCTTAAATAGATAGCTTGGAGGCAGGGGAGAGAGAGGGGATGACGTGCACCTAAGGCCCTGGACCGCTACGATAAGAACTCAGCTTGTATACTGTCACTGTCAACTTTTTACTAAAAATTAATAAGCATTAAGGTTATGTTTTGGCAACTTGCAGACAGTTGCCTATTATACGCATCCAGCAGACACAGCGCGACGGTAACACATATTTGCAGTTGTGTTACTGACTATCCAATGAATTTCGGTCCAATCTTCAATCTCCTTTTTGCTCCGCTAACTCCTGAGGGAACCAAAACATTCAAGTTTTAGTAAAGTAAACCTAAACAATGAGCTGAAAGATGCTTAAAGGCTTCAGAGAGCTGAGAGAAACCTCAAAGTGGGTTAATCACAACAAATGACCACTTTCTATAGGCTGTACCAAGTGTCATTTTGTACACTGAGTACACTGAATAGTATAATACTAATAATATTAGTGTAGGCTAATGTATATCTGCAACTGTGCTGAAATACCAGGTTTAAACTAAATCAATAGGCATGAACATACCACTTTCACATTACCAGTAGTCATTTTTTTCCATCGTTGATATAAAGATTATTAGGGCAGCTTTTAAGGTAAGGGTGCGATTTTGGTCTTGGTTAATGTTAAAAAAGTCAATAATGATTAGTGTTTAACCTAAACCCTAACCTTTGCCTAACCTTACCCTTGTCTTATTGTTAATAATCAATAATAATTGATAATTCAATATGACAATTTATCGTTTTTCGAAGGAATCCTATCATGACACACAATTAAGTTGTCTAAATTGATGATCAATTGATGATGAAATCTATTAGTTAAATGGGAAAATACTCTTCTTTTGTCAAGTGTTTACACAGGGGTGTACAAGACCATGTGGTTAATTCATATAAACTATCCATTGAATTACCAGCCAACATGCTATGTTATGTCTTTATCACGATATGAGAGACTTGTATTGTGATAGAGGATCTTTGCCAAACTGCCCAGTCCTGACGTGGCACATAGGATACAAACTTTTGTCTCTGGCTATACTTCCTGAAACTTGCCAGTGAACTTATGATATTGCTTATTTTAACTAAATGGCAGTAAATTTAACATTCTTTGGTTTAGGTGTTTACTGTTTTTTTTTTCTTTACACAGTTGTCGCCTGTTTACCTACTCAATTATTCCTGGCAGCAATTACGTTTCCTCCAAAATGTAAATGGCAAAGTAATTTAGTAGTATATAAACATATTTTTTATGAGATAAGAGTTGAGGCACCAGCCATTCTGACTCACTATTTCTGTCAATGACCTCACACTGGATGAAGCAACGGTTACTTTCCTTTCTCTTGTCTGTAATCAATTCATTTTAAATCTATTACGTCAATTCTTGTGGGCATGTAAGACACAGATTAAAAGTTCACAATGACCCGTCATTGCCAGCAAAGATAAGTCTGCTGCATTGACTGTCAATAACGTGGCAGTCTCCGAGCGGCTTAGTGGGAGCTCTCGTCTCGTCTTCCTTCCTAAGCCTCAGAGGGGGGCTGTGTGGTGAACTGGCAGCCGTAACTCCTTTCATCCATTCTGAGAGAACTGAATAAAGTTCAGAGGAATTACAAGAATCTACCCGGTTAGACTCAGAGTTGCTGGAATAAGCACCATTACTGAATCAGTCTCACAAATGTTTATACAATTGCCAACGCAACGCGGGTGAATCAGCAGGGCTGTAGATACTGTGGAGCGTGTGGGCCGATGACACCTAACTCAAAAGTCACATTCATTCATTTAGATCTACTGCCAGATCCCTGTAGATGTTGTTGGAGAACAGAGTTTCTCTCAAATGTGGATTATCCCTGCCACATTTCAAACCACTGGGTGAAAGGTTCTCTCATGAGCAGGGTACTAATCCAAACACTACTCCACCATGGCAGTCTCAGTTAGAAATGCTTGTCAGGGTGGTCTGCTTAACAAAACAGAATGTATTTACACAGCAGATTCAGATTGTGAAAATTTCAAGATGTTGGGGCAGCCATCTGCCAAACGCTTATTTACATTTTGTGGAATAAATACGCCCGTGCCCATTACTTGGCAACCGCGAAGGATTTGGTTTTACTCTGAATTGTATGAAAATGAAACCTTCTCTCTCAAAGAAGACGACGTAATGGCCTGCTACTTTTGTGAATTGCCATTAAATCCACCAAAGCCAACCTGATTTGGATTTAAGAGAGGGAGAAGTGCTGACGTTAAATATGCTCTTGTGTCTGTTAACCATATAAAAAATGATTATGGGAGGTTTCAGATGCAGACGACGTTCAGCAGGCGTTCTTTGCATTAACAGCTATTAGGGTGCATGTGGTGCGATAGTGTATTAATGGTCTCGCCTACAACCATTCAAATGGGTCTAATTGGATCATTTGTATTAATCCATGAAAATGCTGAATATGAAAAAAAACTTTTTCTCCATTAGTTACAACAGAATGCATGACTTTGGAATATTATACAATTCTGGAAAAATAATGGCAATTAATCCAGCCTTCCTCTTAAATTACATCATATGTTTTTCAATGTTTTAGCTTGCACACTGCCTCTTAGTTGAAACAGCCCGTAAAACGTTGTTGAGTGATAGTGAGTGACAATGCCACAGTGCACCACAGGAGAACAGCCTTAATACCAACACATTTTGAAGAACCCCTGAAGGCCTGCAGCTAAAAATAAAAACAGGGCTAACTCCCCGATGCGGAACACCTGTCCTAGACACTGTTTATTCTGGACTCCCTTTATCATTATGTCCTAAACATTCTGGAGAAAACAGCCCTGGTATTAGAACTAAAACCAAAAGGGTATATTCACCATTTCATCCAAAATATGAACAACCTCAAACCTTAATGTATAAATCCACTCTTGAATGATTAATGTCAAAACTATATTCATCAGAGCTTATTTTTGACAAAAAACAAAACAAAAAAAACATCCTTGAGCGACAAAGATGGGAATCATAAGTACAAGACAGAGAGAAGGGATGGGCAATGAGCCATTCGGGATTCTTTGACCATTCGCTATGAGGGAAACCAACTCCTGGGGAAAGTGATTAGACTAGGCTCACTGCAGGCAACTTGGTGATTGACTAAAAGAGCTCATTTGCATGCTGCTCTCATCTCCAACAAACTCTCAGGAAGCACCGGTGGATAAGGTCACCAGTGTCAGTCTGCCTTTGTGCCAGCCGAGAATGTAAACGGATCAAACGCACAACAGCCGTTTAAGCGAGTGCTGGAGGAGCCGGTGTTTTTGATCATCTGGACAATGATGACCTCAAATTTATGTCAGAGGTGATACTGGCATTCTGACATCCAGATATAGAGACATCAGAACGGTCACGTAACCATAACCTTTTAGTCGAGTCAAGGCAAAGCTTGAATGTACACGTTGGAGCGTTTGGGGATGAGAAATGTTATATTCTATTCATGAGGTCTTTGTCTCAAACACAAATAGTACAATTGGAATTTGACTTTTTTTGTTGACTGTTAAGCTTCCCATCATAATTTTATTTACTATGAAATTCTAACTTTTCAGGCAGTAACATGACATTTTTTTGGGGGGGATTAATAAAATCATATTTTATTATTTGATGTAGCTTGGCAGTTCAGGGAGGTGAGAGAAAAAAAATGAAGTTCAGTCTAATTGAAAATAAGACTAACAATAGTCATAAAGTGAATCTTTGAGGCCGAATTAAGGCACAGTGTTACGGTGAGCTAAATTTGAATTGTTTCCGGATTTCAAGCTATTCATAGTCAAACGTTGTGTAATAGTGATACTCATTACCCAGAGAGGTTGGAAGGAGATCTTTAAAACGTTTCGTTTCTATGTAAAATCCTGTGAGGCTAACATTAGCAGAGTATATTTGCACATCATTAAGAAGCATTCACACTTCTATGCTACACTAGCTACTGAAGGTATCCTGAATGTATACACATGCTACTTTTGCTTTTTAATGATTGTGAACAGTGAATAAAGACCTAGGAACATTGTTGTTCCTTAATTTCCTTAATTTCGATAATGTTTATGGAGAGAGTGCAGTTATTGACAGTGTGGGATCCAGGGTTGCTGTTGACAGAGTAGCAGCAGGGGGGCGGGGCTTAGCTAAGGGCACAGTGTTTCTGTGAGCTAAATGTTAATGCCAGTGTCATAACATGCTGACAATTGCAATGCTAACATTTAACAGTTTATGTGTTTAGGTGGAAACAAAAGACGCTGAATAGTCCTACAGCACCTTACTGGGTGTAACATTATTCTAGTGCTGGAATAATGAGGATAAGCACCAGTGTCGAGAAGAACAGACACATTATTTGGTAGCCTTCTGCTCCTGCAGCTTTGCTCTCTTTCAACATTAAAGTAGACTCAACTTTCATGTTTTGTTACCATTATCTAATGATTTAACTAATGTCCAGCAAAACTACTTGGTTATTTAAATGCAGTCAGCCACTAACCACACAGGGCAATGGGTAAGCAAGCATTACTCAATGAAAAGTCACCAGTGAGTGACTAGTCTCCTTAAGCTACTGACCTACAATACTGGTGAGTAATCAGGTTTAAACATTTACTCAAAGTAGTTTTATTTATAAATGTAATAATTGAATTGTGTAACAGTAACGATACAATATATCCTGACAAAGAAATATAAAAAGATATATAGTCAGTATGAAGTGACAAATTATGAAAATAATCTAGGCAATGTGTATGCAGTATACTGAATATGACATTATAACTAAAAAAACTAAAATGGACAAAGTTGTGACAAAGCATCTTTAACCACCAACAGTTTATGCAGTCAAATTAAGTACCAGTCTTACCAATGTGACTCCCCCTGTCTCTATTCTGCTCTTCATATTCCCTGTGTTATGTTAATGTTGCGCATTTAGGATAATCTACTGGGCTGATAGAGATTTTGCTGTTCGTTTTGATATAAAGCTTCACAGAACGTCACACGCGACTGGCGGCCGGCTCCTTTTTCATCCTACAGTGGCATTAAATGTCCCAATGCCATCTGGAGCTGCGAGGATAAAAACTCTCCTTTTTAAGATGCCCGTTTTAATTGGTAAATATTTACTCCAGGAGCTCTCTGCGGGCACGCACACAGCTTTTAATGAAGCACTTTAAAGCCTATGGGCTCCTGCTTTTACTTTGAGTGTGATTCTAAACAAATGCAACCTGGGGTTGAACTGTTGATAATGGTTGATAAGGGCCAATTGAACCACAACGCTGAACAGTGAGGTAAGCATGTAGTGCATAATAACTGCATCAGTACAATTACCTTGATCATCCCCCCGTGTGTGTGTGTGTGTGTGTGTGTGTGTGTGTGTGTGTGTGTGTGTGTGTGTGTGTGTGTGTGTGTGTGTGTGTGTGTGTGTGTGTGTGTGTGTGTGTGTGTGTGTGTGTGTGTAGTTGGACTGTGTACGTGCTCTCAAATGGACAATGTGGTTGGCAAAATCCAATATCACAATATTGTTATTATGGTATGCTGCATATTTACACATTTATTTAAAGAGCAGGAGAAAGGAACAACACTTAAATTCTGCAATTGTTTGCGGTGTTTTGCGAGAGACTACAATATCTATCAAGGGAGCGCAAAGAGATTGCAAAAGAAGGTTGATCTCCCATCTCTAAAATTGTCCTGTCTGTGGCTCCATAGAATTTACAAGATATGTATATATACACACAAGACATTTGTGACATTGTGTTGAGATGAACCTCAGTACTATCCGAAATATGACACTTCACATTTATTTCAGCTAGACCAGACAGATGAGCTCAGAAATGTGATGTTATCGTTATTCATTCTTTGTGACCTGTTGCGTATTTGTGCTGTACACGTATGTCATCATGTATGCGTGTGCATGTATCTTTACACTCGCTTCTCCAAGACTTGTGTACATATATGTTGACTTGTGACCGTGCAGCTGCATGTTAGCACTTGTGTCCTAATGCACAAGACCCGGTGTGCAAATGAATCTCTGCTGCAGTGGCAGCCCGTTGCCTTGTATGCACTCCTCTCTATCCCTGACCCAGTATGCTGTGTGATCCTGCCTACAGCCTCATTTGTCTCCATCACGGGACAGGCGAGGTTACGACTCACCAAAGCGCAGTACGTTTCAGGCGGATCTCCACACGTGATATTTGGGGGGTCGAGGGCCACTCGCAGGTACTTTGTCATGTCGGTGGCTTCTGGCTGACAGGCCATGTAGTCCCACGCCAGGCCCTCCTCTGTATAGATCTGGGACTTGCACACGTCATAGTGTCCCCAGGCCGCCGGGTAATGTTGCATGGCATGTGACACGCTGGTGCACACAGCTTGCAGAGTGAACAATACAGGCCAAAGCATCGCTGGTCTCGTTCTGTATGGTTTCTGTGGAACTTCTTATTTTTGTCTTGACAGCTGCTGCTTCGTCACAAAAAGGACAATATCTCTGAGAATTTTCTAATTTAACTTTGAGAGGTGCAACAGCGCATTTGGGAACTGTGGCAGCATGTTGCTACTTTTCTGTGAGCGGCTTCAGGCAACGATTAGCCACCATTCAGTTGTTTTGTAATTGATTGCTGCCACTTCTGCCCGGCCGATGAGGTGTGTCAACAAGGGAGCTTCTTCACAAGTGTTGGGCGTTGGTGAAAGGGTCAACCAACGGTCAGATGTGATGTGCAGAGAGGAGTGACACTCCTCATAAGTCAGTGGCTGACAGATGTCTTAGCTTGATCTCCTGCCAATTGTTTTTTTTTGCAGCATCCTAAAAGACAGGAGAAAAATACAGTTTGGTGAATTAAACAGACCAGAAAAAAACATTTGAAACACTGTTATTATTACTGTAATATTAACAGACGTTGTACATGGTTTAAAGGCACTGAGGTGGATAAGCAGTGCGTCTCACTACCTACTACTACTCCCCCCCCCCCCCACATACATAATGTATACACAAACACAAAGCATTCCATTGTTTATATGTATCCCTCAATAATAACCTTGCCAAAATCACTGTATACAATCCAAATTGAGCTTGTTCTGCAAAGCTTAATCTCCATTTGATTTTCATACAAAAAGGCTTATTTCCATGCGTCAGGTCAGAGCATTTAAGTTATTGCCTTTTCCCAATTCTCTTGCTCCTTTTATAGCCGAATGTGGAGTTGCGGTTGTACCAATGCCTTCAGAGGCATTTGGGAAATATTAAAGTAAAATTGGGAGACAGAAATGGTCTATTTGAGGGATTGTGTGTTTCTCTGAGCTATCACAAGCCATCAGTCAGATGGCCTTACTCATCAGGTAATGGAGCCTGGCAGCAGTCAGTGGAGACCCACACGATCTACATGTCTCGGGTATAACGTGTGCGATAGTGGAGAAAATAAAATTGAGCAGCTGTATTCAGCTGCCTGCAATAGAGTAATGCCACTGGAAATAGGAGTTAAGTTACTGTTGACTGTCAATGTTCTTTTGTGAAAAGAAGTCTATGTAAAAAATGAAATGAAAAATTGACTTCCATTTTAATTGAACCTCTTCCCACTGAGGGCACAATTTCAACGAGCATGTTAGAGTTATCCTCTTTAAATGCCCATTACAGGTTTGCAATGTCACATCACATTTGTAACGCAAAGTCAGACTACAAAAAATGCCTGGCACAACCAGCTGGTACATGCAGTGGAGCCAGTAACTTTCCAGTGAACAGCTTTACTCTCTGCCCTGCAGGCTAGAGTTGTAACCGACAGTCACTGCTGAAACAAATTGTTTTAGGTAATATGTGATTTTGAAGCATGTGGAGAGTCTTTTTTTTTTGTTCAGAGGAAAGTGCTACTTTTGCATTTGTCTCACGAGATTATCAAGTCAAATCAAATTAATTAACAAAAGGAGATAAAGTTTATCGTGTGAAAGGAGACAGATTTAGATCAGATTTGGGAAATAGAAATTCCTCCTAATGAGTTGCTAGGGCTCACACATGCAGGCTGGTTTCTGTGCTCCCTGCTGGCATATGGATGCATTAGAATTCAATATTTTAACTAGGCCATCTAGTCTTGGACTGAACATTTTGACCCCATCGAAGGCAATTACTGCTTCCCTTCTCCTAACCTAATGTCCATTTTACAAAATGACTACAGGCTTGAATACATTCCAACTGTAATGACAGATGTTCATGTGAGCCAGAAAAAGTGATCTGCACTGCCAATTGAGGCTCGACACACTCTTCAAAGTGAGCCATGTCAGGAGGTATGGGTGGCAGGCTTCATTTGACAGACCTCAGGTGGGACTGAGAGGAAGAAACTGGTAGAAAAATAATCCATACACTTTAAATGTGCTCATGCCAATCAAAAAGACTCCTAAGAAATGGCCAATTACAAATTTGATAACACAGCTGGCGGTCTGAGTGATGAATAAGCCATTTTTCTTTTCATGGAGATGTCTAGCCTAAATGTAGCCTATACATCTAAATGTGAGTTCTAGATCAGAGACGTGATGTGAGATGGACCCTTCCCAACTCCCATGGCCACACACATGCACTCACACACACCTAGACATACCCTCTTTCATAATACGGAGGTCGACTTTCATTATAAAGACAGTTCAATTAGCTGCCAGCTGCCGTGTTGTCGAGGTCGCTTATCTTATTTTTATTTAATAGGGAACATTCACAGCTAATAAGCGCCAGAAAATGGAGCTGACCACGGGAATATTGGATTTAATCCATAGACACATGGAGTAATGAAATCTATAGAAATGAAAGGGAGGTGACAGGATGCTCAATGAACCTCCGTTGACAGATACCATTCAACGTCAGAGCACCACTAAGGTGACAGGAAAGAGAAGATAGCGTATGATACAAAATCAGTACTGCGCACAATAGATTATTTCTGCATAGAATAAGTGTAACCATTCAGAATGCTGATTTATCGCCAGAAACCATAGGGGTCAAAACATCAAACAAACAACGCCAAATCCTTCGTCAAAATGACACAGTGAAAGTATAAATGCAATATACAGCCACATTAGAATATTCTACCCTTGCTTACCCCGCCCTAGCATCTATACCTCATACCCAGTGGTACTCAGAATGCAAGGAGAAGCACAGGGATGTCATAATTTCACTGAGAAAAATATGAAGTCAGATTCTATATTAAATGTCATCAATATTTGAGCATCTCTCCGTATGCAGGGAGAGAGAGAGAGCCTAGAGCTTAGAGTGACCACCTCACCCTCCCTCGCTCACCCTCCCTCTCTCTCTCTCTCTCTCTCTCTCTCTCTCTCTCTCTCTCTTTTCCTTCACTTGTTTTCAAAGCCTCTGAAACACCCCCTTGTGTCCGCTTGCATTCCATCCCCTGGGCAGCTCAAGCATGGCAGAGTGTTTTAAAAGTCAGCAGGCAGCCGTGCCCCGTGGCTTATATTGGTTACAAACTCCCAGCCGGTCTCTTAAAAACCATGGCGGATGTATTCCATTCATTTTATAGTAATCCTGCTAAAGTGTGGCTATGCTCTCTGTCTGAGTGTGGCTTTCTGATCGCCTCTTGGCTCCCATACAGGGGGGGGGGGAAGCTGTCCGTGGTGCTGAAATGCGGGACACAAAAACTGCTCCCATGCTCAACACTGGACGACCAGTGCCTTAAACATTGACCTCTGTGATTTGTAAATTACACTTTTATGGATTTTAGAATAAAAACAAACCAAAAACAACATCTGACAGCCTCAACAGTTGCTTCTTCTGTGGTTCATCCTGCAACAATTGCTATTTTGTTTCTGTATCGAGCACCTGGTCAGGATTTTGACACAATACCGCCTCATTGTGTTCATTGATTTCGCTGACTTCCAACCAGTAACTTCTGATCCACAGCCAGTTTGAGCAGACTGATGCTTTGTGGCTGGCTGATGAGTGTGCAACAATAAATGGGTTAATGCTTCCAACGCTCTCTGTGCCAAGAACCAACCCTTCAATATGAGTCCCAGCGAGATCGACTGGCAAGCAGAAACATGTCTGTACTTCCATGTATTTGTCATCTTATTGTCTTTCACTCCTTCATTCTCTCTCTCATTCGGTCTCTCAGTCCTCCCTTCTCTCTTCAAACCCTCTCCATTTCTTTGTCTCTCAACAGCACCCTCGCTGCACTGGATGCGTTCAAACATAAAACATTACAATTAACGTAGCAGGGCTGCACCTTTAGCCTCTGCAATTTGGACTCACTTTTTATTTACAAAAAGGAGTGACTGAGCTTTCATGCAAATATCTTTCTCCCTGAATAGATACGGTTGATGTGGAGACAATGTGAGGGTCCCCTCGGTGTGGAGCCCAACCAGAGAGCCAGCATGCCTGCACCACTGCCACACATGAAATCTGACGCCATGCATTATTCAAAGTTCTTCTCCTGAACCACTAACATGCAAAAACGCAGTTGCACATTGCGAACATTTTAGAATCCAGCACATGTAGCATCCATGCAATCACATAAACGGGACAGGGACCAAGGGAAAAGTCCAATCATTTTACATTTTGTCAGCTCATATACGCATTTTAAATGAATGCAAAGGAAGCAGCCATTTGTCACAACTAAGACACTTAACAGAAGCTGTGCTCAGTATGTTCTGGGTTAGATTTTGCGCAGAGGCGAGGCACACCTAGATCTGACTTTACTGACCTGCTGCTCAACAGGTTAAATTCACATTATTCCATTTATAATGGGGATACGTTTAGAATAACAGCTTTAGATGAGGTGTATATGATGAAAATCCAGATATACAAGCTCATAACAAAGAAAACCATCTCAATACAATCAAACTTTTATAAAGAGGAAAGTGGTGAAGCGCTGTGGAATGTGTTTATTTCATGTCATGAGCCGCTCATTCCGTATTCATTCAATCCACTTCAAACCTGATAACGGTTAACGTTCCGCCCATGAAACAGCCCACTGTAATTGCCCTGTAATTGCCCATTTAGTCGCGATTGTCATCATCATACACGTAACGGTATCCAACCTGAATGCTTAAAACACACCAATACTCACATTTAAATGCGCTCCAGGGACGAGCTGCTCATTCAACAAGTTATTTACAGCCAAGGGTTGATGCAGACAGATTTTAATGCGGCTTTGACAGATTCTTCTCTCTCTAAGTTCTTCTAATTGTACTAGATGGATCAATAAAAGAGATTGTATGCGCAGAAAGCGCGCATTCACATGGAGAGCACAACGTTTTCTCTTTCTTTCAACTTTTCTTTTAACTTTTACGTCCCACTATTGTAACCCTTCCTTCCAAATAAAGTCCGAGACTTGCTCACATTTAGACCGTTTCTTTCGCGCTCACAAACGCCGCCAAGTATCGACTGGTGTCCACACAGTCTGTTTGCCTTTACGCAGCGCGGCTCTTGGCGCAGCATTCGTCGGAATGGCGCACGAGGAATACTTCAAATAGCCGTTGAGGGGATTCGCATTCGGAAATTCATTAAAGTCCATCAACGCGCATCAAAACATCCCGTCGGAGAGCAGCTCTTGGAGTTGTTTGGGTAGATTTCCTAGCCCAGTCGACTTGTGGACGAGAGAGGAGGGGAGAGATAAGCAATCTTCCTCAAATGGAGCCACTATGTCCAGTTACACATACGACCGCTCCGCCGGGTCCTAAAGTGACTTGTTTGTAAATACCAACTTCAATAGCTGTTTCACGCGGTTGTTAAATATGAGCAACTGCGCAAAACGTTCAGCCTTCCCTGGAGTCATTTATTCTAACAGGAGATTCAGCCTCCGGATCTTTATTTCCATTGTGGCGGATATTGTGTTTCAAATGCAACTCGTTGCTAGAAATAAACAAAGCAAGTGATTTTATCTCGCTGTGATGCTTTTGAAAATCCACGAAAATTGAGTTTCCCTCTTCTGTTCCTATGAAGAAAATCATTTTAAAATGCACGATGCTCATCGATTTGTAAATAGAGACACATCTGCAGTGGCACTGAAGTGGAGTCTTCTATTTAAAGTTGCCGGATAATTACTTAACGACGGGCTGCATCGCTTTTTACGGCATTGTCCAACTCAAACAGCTGCAAGCCTAAACGGACTGCTGTTCAAGCGTTGTCGACTACAGCACACAGTAATACATATAACAGCCAGATATATAACATATACCTTACGCCGTGCAAATCAAACCTATGAGTAATGACTTCTGTTAACATAATGTAGGAGTCACTAACATGACGGGCGATGCATGTGGAGAGTAAATCCACCGAAACTTAAAAGAGGCAAGTCCTCGGGGCAGAAATTCGAAGTACAACACAATGAGAATTCAGCAGAAATTGCAAGAATTGGATCCTCGAAAAAAACATATTAATAAAAATAACTCTACCTGAAAAGGCACAATGATTTGGTTGTTTGTCTAAATAACCGAGGTGAGGTCACAGACACGTATAATTTCCCCTCCGACACCGCTTCAGGACTCGATGCTTTCGGGAAACAAAAATGTAATCTTACCTTCCATTCTAAGAATGTATAGGATTGAAGCTGCGTTTGCAAAAAGAGGAAAAGGAAAGGTAAAAAAAAAAAACCCCTCCTCTGGCCAGAGTTGTTGGTGTAATTATTCGGCAGAGCTGAGAGAATAACTACAGTTAGGTGCGTCTACCGGGCTCCCTTGGCGAGGAGTCATAGATGTCACCCTCTCCACTACAGGGTGCCAAGCAGCACGGCAAACAGCCGCGGTGACAGGTCGCTCTGAACACGCATTTTAATTGTGGTGTAATGCCAACTGGTGGAGATTGCACGATAAGAACAACCGCGCCCATCTGAAGGTCACCACAGTAATTGAGCGGACCGTGTCCCATGTCGGTGCAATAAAGGCTCAAAACTAGTTGTAGAATCAGGACTACAGCTCTTATATTCTCCATTTATATATTTAGAGGTGTGTAAAATGTTGGTGTTCCTTTAAAGACAGAGCAGACTCTATTTTTCTGTCGTTGTTTTAAAATAAATGCAAAGTTGCTCCTCTGGAAAGCTTTTCAGTTTTCTTACTGTTTTCACTGTAATACTTGCATGCAGGTTCAGAACCCTGGACAGCTCTTGCACCCTGTAGGCAACTTCATCACATGCTGGAGTGTGATTGTAATGAAGATAGTAACTTATTATTAATTAAAATGATGCTTTAAAGCACTTTGTAACAGTTGTTAAAGGAGTTTGTGATAATTTCCGTTTATTATAGTGAAAACTAATTTGGGGATCTAATGGATCCCTGCCTTCCCTCCTCCTTTTTTTCTTATATTTAATCATTGAGCTGTCATTTTTTCCTTCTCTCTTTACATCCATTCATCCATTTTATTTCATAATGTAAGAATAAACACATTGGAATGAACCATATTGTTTCCAATGGGTCCGTTTGACCTTTGTTTCTTTCATTCCATCTCTTCGTTTAAGAAATCAGAATATACAGGTCTAATTTCCAAACCTCTTTTCTTCGCTCTTCATCCCTCTTTCTGCAGAATGTACGCTGAGCAGCTAGTGTTTAAAATGCCCCAAATAGAACCACAGCCTGTATTGATTTCTGGCAAATTAATATGCAATGAAAGAGCTGTAATCCCATTAAAAAGTGACAAAGCCATTTCTGTTCTGATAAAAGCAGATTTTGGTCGGGACCGGAGCTGAATGACAACAATTCTCTCATCCCCACTGAGGTAAAGTGGCTCACATTGAGTCGGAGGGTTCAGCCTTTGCTTGGAGCGACTGCTGCTCTTGACATTTCCATTAAATCATTCCTCCTGGAAATACTACCATGCCGCCCAGATAGTCACACACATGACTGTGCTCAGTCATGTTGATTATAAGCAGTGTAGATAGATAGATTGATGGGTGGATGGATAGATCTGTATATGCCAAATTCTCCAAAAGTGTACATTGACAACGTGCTAATATGTTTACGGTGACGATGCTGACATGCTGAGCCTTAGTTTAATGTGTTAGCATGCCAATATTTGTTAATAAGCATTAAACTGACAATACATCTGAGGCTGATGAGTGTCATTCATTTTGCTGTTATTTGATCATAAACCAAAGTATGAGAGTCTGGCCTGATGGTGGCGCTAGATGTAAAGTCTGATGATCATTAAAGTGATTACAACTGCATCTATACCAAATGTCATGGTAATCCTTCCAAAAGGTTTTAATCATTTCACTCAAAACCACAAATTGCACAAATCTCATGTTGGCGCTAGAGGAAAAGACAGAGGACCACCAAAGTCAGAGGGAATCATCCTCTGGGGACCTTAAATGCCTGATAAAATGTCCAGGCAATCAATGTAATAGGACCGACTGACTGACTGACTGCCTGACTGCCATTGCCTTCCCTACAGCCATGCCGCTAGCTTGCCTAAAAATAAATGTCCAATGTTAAATGAACAATCCACATGAGAAATTCAAACAATCACAATGCTATTGTGGGTTTCTGTCTTTGCTCTCCCTATTTCGATTCCATAAACAGTAGAGCAACAACTATTAGACCACAGTTCATTGAATTTCATGGTTTGCAAACTACAGTGTTGTGGGAATGAAAAATGCTGCAGTAGATGGTTCTCCTCACTCCCCCGCAGCCCCCACGGGTCAAAGGCTGCAGGGTCATCTGAATGAATCCACAAAGCCTGCTTGAAATCACATCAGAGAGTCAGGAATTCCTCCATAGCTGCTCCATGGGTTTTCCAGCAGTGTGCTACGGTGCACCGTGAGGATACAGAGGTGGAGTCTGCCCTCTCACCCTCTGCGTGTCCTCTCCCTCGGTGCCACCGAGAGCTCGCGCTGACAGAGATGGAGGGTTTGCTGTTTGATTCAGCTCTCGGGGGTCTATTGATAGTTTCAAAGTGGAGTCCACCTGCCACTGCTTTAATCATCCGTGACCCCAGCTGCGTGTAGGAAGACCGCAGAGGGGGACGGGATCAGCCGCCCTGTGCGTGCATTTGTGTGTGAGCAGTCAAGAGAAAGAGAAAAAGTGGAAGGAGAGACAGCTATAGAGAGAGAACGAAGAGACTTAAAGACATAAGATGGGGAGAACGAATGAGTCTGTCCAGCTGTTTTTCAACCCCGTTGTCATCATGTGTGGGTTGAGATTTTCCCTACGCGTTACGAGTTGGAATAACACTATTTTGATTCCAACCAGCTCCAGGCTTCCTTTTTTTTTTTTTCTTCTCATGAAGTATTTCTATCTGGTTTAAATGTATTATTAGTGTATTCAATCAGATCTTTTTCCAGAGGTGAAGCGGTGTGAATCAGCATGCAGGCACAACTTATGGCTGCCAAATTAATTCAATTTATTCCAAAACCTTTCTTACGGCCAAGGTTGTAATTATGGCATGCAATTAGAGGGGGTATAAATATTAGATAACTTCCCAATTCCCAGTGAAAGTTAACCCCAAATTTTTTTTTATTTTTTTATTTTCAGGTACGGATGATTTACATAAAGATCTTAGAGTGCTCCAGTCTTTAATTAAAGCAAAATTCACATATCAGTGACAAACATCACTCATGAATTGTAGAAATTGGGTGAGACGACTGTTATAACAGTTTACCTTTGCTGATTGCGTCGCCAGAATTCTACCATTAATTGGTATGAAACTTCACCTTTTAAAGTGACAAGTCGAGCAACTGTGCGGTGGCATGTGACAGTGTATCTTTTCTCCAAGTGAGACATAGTTGTGAATTTGAGTTGCTTGTTACCACACATAAAAGTCTCTGTGTACAAGGAATATGTGACATTTTTCTGGAGAGTATGCCAAAGCCACTGCAGTGCAGCTTAGAAGAGGAAGTGATCAGGCTAAGGAAGGAGGTGGGAGAGTCAAAAAACACTCTTTGGAATTAGTTCAAGCACTGCAATGGGTCTGTGTTTGTGTGTGTGTGTGTGTGTGTGTGTATGTGTGTGTGTGTGTGTGTGTGTGCTGGGGAAAGTAATGCTTATTCGAGACACTAAGCATAAAATGCATTCATTAGGTTTGTTTGTAAACATCCTTATTTTCTTCTATGGTGAAATGATCAAACTTACTGCAATTACTTCTCTGTCTTTGTAGCTTTACCTCTATTAGTTACCAGTACGATGAGCTAACTGTGTTACCACGACACAATTCTGCACATAGCTATTACGAAATAACCTATAAATCAAATATTGTAATGTATTGACTCTTCCCAGTAAGCTTTCACCTAGTGTTGAAATCGTAATCTATAAAGCTCAGTGCAATACACACCAGCATTCAGCTGAGTGAAAATGACATTCTTGTGTAGTACAGTAAGCAGTTGGTGTCAACAGAAAAAGTAGAACGAAACAGATATTGTATAAAAGAAACATTTCCAATATTGATCGCCACGGTGAAAAAAACCTCTAAACATTTTGACCAGCTCACACGATGACGAAACAACTTTTCACTTTGGTGGCATTGGCCAATTACCTGACACAATAACTAGGTTTTGAAGCATGAAATATATGTTCTGGGTGAGTTACTACCTTTTGCAGACATGCAATAGAGTTGTGATGTGCCGTGAAACAATTGTGACAATTGCACTTACGGTTTACGGCAGAGTCTGTTTCAAACAAAGTGAAAAAAGATTTCACGATAGTAGTTTAATGTACCTTTGAGCCTGAGGGGAAACACATGGGTCATTCTATACTTGAATCAAACAACAGTGTTCAAACACTGCCAGCATTTCCAGTCTATACACATCAAGCCCTTATTACGATGCACGGATCGTAGCTGGGCTTTGTTGCAAAGAAGCCAAAGGAAGGAACCATTGATAGAACCAAATCCAATTTGAAAACAAATTCAGAGTCAGATGGAATATTGAGTAGAGTATTCACTACTGAAACATTTTAAATGACTCATGTGGATGAATCTTGTTATTGGTATACATCATCATATTTCTACTACCTCGATCTATGATATTCAAGACTGCTAAATAAGGCTGTACTCTTTGCACTCCTGGAATCTTGAATCCAAAATCTTGTTTTGCTTGTTGAGTGGGTGGCACACTTCCTTGCCAGATATGAGAGAGGCAAGCGGGTGGCACCTCAGCTGCACCAAAACCAGGGCATGTTAGCAGCTGGAACCCGGCATCTCTTACCTTGAGAGAAGCGGGCAACACGCCAACCTCTCTGGGAGTTGTGCTACATTGCACTACGTGATGGATGGCACTAGTCATTTTGAACCGTAGCAACAAATCAGTTCATCAACAGCCCTCCTTAATATTTGAGAGGAGATAAAAGTGTCCTTTTTGGATAAAGGCTGAAATTAACACTCTAATGAGGTGATAAATGTGAACTATTCCCATCTGAACAATAGGCCAATAGACACATTCAGATTATGTCCTGCCCTTTTACTTCAATAGACAAATGACATGATGATATTGAGTGTTTAATTGCGACAGAGTCTGCTGTAGATGGATCATACTTGCCACAGGCTTATTCAAATTTTGCAACAAGATGATTTTGAATAAAAAATGGAAACAAATCATTGCTGGTTTTGAAGGTGAAAAAGAACTCCCCATTAGGTAATAGACTGGAGGAGGCGTTGTATGTTTTTTTTCTTTTTTTTTCTTTTGCGTTAAAACGTTGGTTCCGACAGTTTTGATTCACATATCTACAAACCAATGTGAGCCTCTTGACATTTATTAGGTACAGCATGCCAAAAAGTCCACATATTCCCTGAGGTTATTTTGCTTTGTCTTGACAAGGTTTAGACTTTTTATGTGGTGCAGAGGAGAGCTGAGATTTCTTTGCAAGATTTCTGGTGGATTGGCGTGCTGATAAACACTCTGCAGGCTACAGTACGGTGGGTTTATGTTTCAGATTGCAAATGTGTAATAGCTGACATAACATGTTAATTGCTCTGTGGCTTGATCTTTACCAGGAGGACATTTGGTGTGGTTTAAAGCCTCATTTACTGGGAAACTGTGGCGTCAGTTGTTGAATGAAAAAGAAAATCATTAGACTGAATCAGACCAAGATAGTAATACTTGGCTCAACATTTATGTCTTGAAGCTTTTCAGTAGTTGTGTGACCACTAGTCTCCTTCCCAGAAGGCAGACATAGATGGAATGTATCCCAGAATCAATTATCTATAAATTGTATTGTATTACAGAGAGCAGTAGTGCTGAATATGTCTAGTAGAGGCACTCAGGAGACAGTCAACAGAGTGTAACCAACCAATGCTGGGCACATGTTAACGCTGTTTAGCACAGGCAACTGTTGCCACTGTCATTAATTAAAAATTCCAAGCAGCCATTCATTATTATTTGTTGCTGTTACATACATCTCTCTATTCTGCAGGCAGTGCTGTGTGTGTGTGTGTGTGTGTGTGTGTGTGTGTGTGTGTGTGTGTGTGTGTGTGTGTGTGTGTGTGTGTGTGTGTGTGTGTGTGTGTGTGTGTGCGTGTGTTGTCTCACAAACATGAAACTATTAATGGAAAGGAGTTTTCTTGTGTTCGTCCTTATTAATCACCTGACTAGCGATTAAGCCTGCACAGCCTGTGCTGAGCGTGTTACTCTCATATATCATGCTATTTGTGTCTGTCATGTTCTGAATGGTTCATTATTTCCAACATGGACCATTGGCAGCCGACAAGGTAGTCATTGACCTCTACCTAATCTACTTTTGATTGAGGGTTACACATTTGGATGTGGAGACTGCTTGCTAATGTTAAGGTGCACTTAGAGAATATTGATTCAGAGCGTTAGCATTCACTGTAAAATAAAGTCCACTATCTTGATTTGTGTGTGTGTGTGTGTGTGTGTGTGTGTGTGTGTGTGTGTGTGTGTAAATGCTTGACTAAGCATTTACTCACCCATGTCTAATCCACTTTTCATTGAGGTTAACCTGCTGGGATGTTAAAAACCACAGGGACTTGTGCTGCTCATAAACTGAACTCAACTGCTGAAGCTGCTGTAGTATCAGGAGGAAAGAGATCACATCTTCAAAAACTCCAGCCAGCTCAACGAATAACAAACCTCTCGCTCCCACCGGCGCCTCTAAACTGCACGCATTTCACTTGGAAACAAGAATAGTAGAGAAATTGGTTGATTCTGAGATTATTATCTAGCTTGTTTTTAGCCACTAAACATGGCAAGATATTATTTCTAAATAACTGTCAACCAGAAACATCACCTACTGCATGTTATAGAGTGGTCACGAATTACCCGAGCGTGACTCCTGTAGCCTCGGGGACAGAGGCCAGACAACCTTAGATGTCAAGTCAATTCTCAGAGCGAATCCAGTTCAGTTTGAGGTAAGACCAGAGGGGTGTACCACGAAGTGAGATTAGTGGGTTAGCGAGGTATGTTGAGTTTTCAATGTCATGATAGTGGCTCTCTTTTAACCTGGCTAGATCGCCATGACAACTTAAACTGCAGACCTAACCTGGTCCAGACCAGTTTATTGTGTTTATGAGTTTCGGATTGAAATCAGGTCCTTTCATGGAATACGTTATGAATGCAAACTCGTTGAGCCATAATGTTACGACAGTAATGCCACAGAACGAAGACGGACAATTACAGTAGAACAAACTTTATGCATTTTTTTGCACTTTTTTTCTTTTTTCCAAGGGAACCTTTATCAATAATGCAGAAAATCTATGCAAAATACTGTTTTGTTTTGTTTGCAATGTTGTTCCTCTTCTGTTAAGTGGCAGGTAACATACATTAATATGTAATTGGTTAGATAAATGATAAGACAATAAAATGAACAGTAAACATATACAGTAAATTCTAAATAAACTAAGTTTAATATTATTTACTTGCTACGTTAGATTATATTTTCATGCATGGCTTTGATTTACTGGAAATAAATCTGCAGCATCAAGTTTAAAGTTTAAGAGCAGAATGTGTAGAATGTACATTTGTCACATTAGAAATAAACGGTAGGCATTGAGAGCGCATTGAGAAGTAAAATAAATATATTAACTCGTGAATTTACATGATTAGTAATTTTCTTCATCCCACGTGCAGCAACAGTGTTGATTTTTGGTGTAATTCAAAAAAGGAGCCAAACGCCCCCTTCTATGGGAGAGAGCACAAAGCCTGAAGAGGAAAACCTGGGTTAACAAAAACAGTTGATAACCACTGTCATGATTTTAGGCTTTGTCGAGCCAGCTAAGGGCAAA
This sequence comes from Cebidichthys violaceus, assembly GCF_023349555.1. NCBI lineage: Eukaryota > Metazoa > Chordata > Actinopteri > Perciformes > Stichaeidae > Cebidichthys > Cebidichthys violaceus. The sequence continues at coordinate 12,559,711 of NW_027176964.1, forward strand.
CAAGCCTGACTCTGTTGAACTTGCTCTGTGGTACACCCCCTCAGATCCAGAGGCCACTACAATTCAGATTATTTAGACATGAGATAAATATCCGGTCCATACCAATACGTTCAAGTATTTTCCAACACCACTTAAATGATAGGTTCAGATTTATTAGATGCTAAAATTGTTCTCTGTAATGGCCATTAAGTGATTCCTATATAAAGTAAGAAAAGAGGTCACAAAGTCCTCATTTCTTGGAAAAATGAATTCTGAAGTTCAGCCAAAGTTTTTATGAGGCTTCAGCAGTCTAAGTTAGTCAAATCAAGCTGAAGACACTCCTTTCAAAGTTACAGTCTCTTTAGTATGAAGCTCCCTTTCCTTCAAAGCATTATCTAATACAAACTAAGTATCTAATATAGCTCTACCTCTCTGTCTTGTGTCCTTCAACTTCCAGCTAATCAGTACAGAGGATCTGACCAATCAGTTCAATGACTTTCGATGTAAATTGCATGTAAATATTTAAGATAAAATAAGAAGAGTGGTAGTTATACTTTATTCATGTGAGTTTTATCCTGCTGCATGTTTGGGCAATATGACAATATTTAGTATTCCATGAGATGATACAGAAACAGATTTTGCAATACTGTGTCCATCTGGTAGCTGTATGAGGCCATTGTGGATTAGCACATCTCCTTTATGTCAATATGTGCTTTGTATATGATGATTGACATCAATATGATGAAATGTCTTGACTTGCCTGGTATTTAATTCACTGGATTAGTCAAAAACAAGATGTCTGCTTATTGTATTATGGTATGTAAAGTTTTTCAATTAATCTCTGAGACAATGTACTATTTTAGAATATCTATAAATATTTCAATATAAAATAACATATTGTGTTTTATCCATACCACTTTTAATAAATGATGCCCGCCTAATGCCTTATTAGAAATAAAGAAGCCTGTGAGCTTTTATTTATGACTTTGTTCACATTTATACCTACTGAATCAATGGTTTATTAATTAGTTATACCCATTGCATTTAATAATGACTTACTACCATTTATACCTTTGACCCATGAATATTTAAGAATGGATTTCCAACATTTATGACTGCATCTGTTTATACATTCAGCCATTCATTGTCATGCTGCAGTCAGAGAACAGTTGGTTTGTCTTTACTCCCGGTATTAAAAGGCATTGACATGCCTCCAGCTAAGGTATTTCATCAGAAACTCAGATGATTAAAAGTGGAGGGGAAGCACATTTTCGGATAGTTCGAATATCTCAGCCACAAGTTTTCTGGAGCATTGCTTGAGCAGACTTTTATGTGGAAGATAACTGTCATCACATATTTTTTCTGCCAATCTTATCTCCCCCCAAAACATGATATTTTTGGAGATAGAGCTACTGTACTTTACAGCCTCACGTATCCACCCATAGAGTTCTCTGTTCTCCCTCTATACGGCCCCTAATATGTATGGTGCCGTTATTTATTCCCCCCACACAAACAGAGACATGTACACACAGGCACCCTGACACCAGCTCTCTCTCACACACACACACATGCACACACGCACGCACGCACGCACACACACACACACACATCATTCCAACAAAAATACACATATTTGTAAACAATGCTCTGAAACAGAGGCGTCCTCGTCAAATGTTTCCTGTAGTTTTTCTCATTCGGGTTGCTCCTTGAAGTAACCTTTCTCATTCTGAGAATCTGCAATGCAGGCTGTCTTCATTTGGGTGTTTGTTGGGTGGGCAGGGTGGAGACTGCATTATTTATGATGAGGTAAACCAGCAGCAAGTAAAAGGCACCAAACAGACACGAGAACAGCCCCTCATACCAGAGCGAAGCAATCAAACACAGTCCCCGTGCATTTAGTGACGCCTCATGACACCTCTTTTCATTTTAAACATAAAACATTGCATCCTCCCATGCCGAGTGCCTCGGAGAGGGCAAAAATGAGAGGCTTCAGAATTGGGAGTCCCACGGGAGCGTGCCAGCATATCTCACCCAAATGTTGGTTTAAAAGTGTTGCAGCTGATTTGTCAGAAAAGAAAGGAGTGCGTAGGAATCATGATGAACCAGAAACCAGAACCAAAACCTCACATCTTCGCTAAAATAGACAGACGTCTCTCGGATATAGACAGATCTAATTAATTCATATTACAATGCAAATAGCACTTATTCATTATCATCCACCACTGAATCCTTTTTGTTTGTTGGGATTAACGTTAATCTCAGAATCTGAAGAGTGCCTGACAGACAGATTTACTTGTGGTGTTTATGTTATGGAAAATGAATAAAGCATGAAGTCGAAGTGTTTGGGTGCAGAACAGGCTTTGTGGAGAAGAGGGCGGTGAAGAGGCCACAGGGTCCGCAGGCCAGGTTCTGCCGAGAAATCCTTATTTTTTCTTTACCATGCGAGGCAGGTGCTGGAATCCAGCGAAAGCTCTTAAATATTAAACGGCAACCACCTGCAGTTTTTCTCTCTCTTTCTATTCAATAATAGAGGACAACCGTCAAAGCTGTGATATTTCTGTGTGTTAGAGAGTAAGAGAGAGAGTGTGTAGAGAGCTGCATAACAGAATGGTACAAAGCATGTTTACAACAAAACCAACACATACACTAAGCAGTCAATGTGTCTCTGTAGTTACCAGGACAGAGATTCCGATGGAAGAATAATGATCTTAAATTGCACCTCTATGTTACCTTGATATTATGAACCCTTCTCTAGGAGCTGGCTGGCAGATTTTTTTATTTTTTATCTTTTGATAGCTAAAATGACATGACCACGGCCCAGCAATAGCCCCATTCGTGTATAGTTTACCTAATTTGATAACTGCAGGCTTAAAGTTGCAGTCAGTGAATGTAATCCAATACACTTTTTTTTTGTCAAATTCAGCGAATATAACAACCTTTCTTCAGAATCCCTGACTCCACCTTTAATATTTTACAAATAGATAGTTGGTTGATCTTTTCATTCCCAGAATTGACTTCAATCCCCAAAATGGATTCGGGTTTTTCTCTGGAGTCCCAGTGTTGGCCTCATTCCATGATCAAAAGAGCTCTCTAGCTCTCTCTTCCTGCCTGGGACAGATCTGGAATTAAATGGCTATCTTTGATGACTCACTTAACAAAATTACAACCCTGTCTCTAAAGATTACCCTCCCCGCTGTTTTCTTTTTACCCCCTAGATCTGAGGTTTGGTCAGTTAAAAGTCTTAATTTTAGATGTAAATTTAAAACCAGAGCTTTATGTGCACTCACGAGATAATCAGACTTTTCTTTTTAATCGTAATCATTGTGTATATTAATCAGATATCTATGAAAAATGGTAAAAATGTACTTCATGCTGTTTGTCAGTCAGATGAAAGAATACAGGATATTCGATTGCTCATATCTAGATATAAACAGACAACAAAATAAATTAAACATGTATAACAAAATGTCTGGCCATATCGAATGAACGCCAGAGTTATCAGTTTAAATACTTAAGACTTCAATACCCAGAGTTACAGCTGTTTAAGAAACAGTTTGGAATTTTTCTCTGGGTTTTAATTTGTCACTTCTTGTGGAAAAAAGTGACCAAACTTGACAAATTTAAAGGAATAGTTAGACATTTTGTGAAATGTGTGTATTTGCTTTCTTGCTTATGGTGAGGCAAGATCATCAACACCACTCTCACGCCTGTGTTGAGTACAGAGCTGGAGCCAGAAAAATATGCTGCTTTAGTGTTTCCTCAGGAGAGAAGGGATATGATTTGATTTTGCTGTTTTCTCTTTAAACTAGCATTTACTGTATTACATATACAGAGCAGACTTGCAAATTATCCTAGCATTCAGTCATTTCATTTTTCCTCAAATTATTTTAAATGAGTTATTTAAACAGTTCCTCATGGATACTTCTCAGAAAATAACTGACCTGGGAGGTTTGATGCAACTGAAACAGTGAATGTCATTTATATGAATGTCAAAGATGTAAGGATTTATATCCATACCCCTGGCGAAGCTGTAGACAATGAGTACACTCTCTTGCCAGTGCTGGGACGAAGGGGCCAACATATGGAAATGAGCTTCCTTCAGGCATTATTTCTTCTAATATCTTGGGTAGTCTTGAATAAGTGTTTGGCAAACCAGGGGGAATCTCATGTACAAAAAGTGAGCGCTTAGAAGAAAAGAAAATGTGGACTTCCTTTTAAAGATTTTTTTTTCAATCAAGCAGTGAATTGTGTCTCCTAACTCCCTGGGTCAAGGGTAAGTGTCCATGTCGTTAAGTGTATCCTCTATTTCTTTGTGCTTATGTGTCAGAGCAAGTTAAATAATGGATTTTTCACTATTATATGGATAAGCTCAAACACTTAAAAATGGAGAAAAAAACAAAACAGGACAGTGGCATTGTGGGGAATGGTTGAAGCATGCTAGCTTCAGTAATATCGGAACCAGAGAGTATTACTTAATTGAAAGAAGAGCAAAGAACGACACTGAAGGAAAATACGTTTTCGCTCTTCTCCCGACTTGGACCGGCAAGAGTTTGATTGACAGATGGTTCATCCAATCATATGCCAGGTAGTTTTTTGAAAGTGCCTGCCCTTTTCCAGACAGTTTCCAATGAAGGCTTCTCAGATGGTTCTGTGTGAAACCATTAGGTTTGTCAGGTTAACATGCCGTATCAATCTGGACAAATACAATTTTTAAACCTTGGGCTGTGTTTCAGTGATTCATAAGTTGCATTTGTTAAAAAATGTTCGTCCGATACTTAAGTGACGTTGAATTGGTATCAAATTCTGTTTTGTATCATGACTATTTTTGTGTTTTTTTTTCTGATAAGATAATACCCAATCAAATGTCATTAAGCATGATTTTATGGTAATGTTCTTATATAAAGGACAATGAACAACCCCCCCCCTGACATACTAACAATAGCCTTGATTCACACCCACTGATGTGAGAACTACCCTTTTTCATCAGTACATCAAACCTCAATAAAAGAAAAGTCAGCAACAACCCCTGTAATAGTTCAGTCTGTCCATTTCCCCTTAACTGTATCATCCTAGATGTGCACTTTAAAGTTAATCCCAATTCGAGGGGCAATTGTTGTGAATGTGGCACACTAGTAAAAAGCTATAAAGCCTTGCTGATAGTGGTAACAAGGCCCAACAGGGCACTATTAGGGTGCATTTCAAATGTCGCCGTCGTGTCATTGTGTTGCCTGACAGCTGTGAATGGCAGAGACAGAGAGGTCATAACGGGGAATTTCATCCGCTCTCCGGCGAGGGGCGAGCAGAGACATGTGCACCTCTGTCAAGGCAATTCAGAGCTCGGCTGACAGATAACTGATACCTGGGCTTTAAAAGAAATGAGAAAGGAGAGCAAGTCTAGGGCATTATAATCCCTTTGGAAAGGTTTTCCATCTGTCACAAACGGTGGTGACCGGGCTTGGGTAATTTCCCCACAGGATTTACAGAGAACATAAAAAAAGAGGCATGTAATATTCCCCCTATCTCAGAGAGCCTGGTGGGTAGACAGTAGCGGCACTACTAGGTACGAAGGGATAGACTGAATCACCCTTTTCATTTCCCATGAAAATCCTGGGTGTATGTTTACGTGGCTCGTTAGGCATCTGTGGATTGCTGTGGTAGATGCGTGGCGATTTAGAAGCCACTGTTTGGGTGTAGTTTGATCTGATTTGATTGACGGTGGTCTAGGTACATAAGAGCGAAAGAAATTAATCGAGAAAAAAATAAATTGTGTGTTCATATAGCACCTCGTTGCTCATAATGCGAAGCCGGTTGAAAATATTCTTGTGTGAATTAGGGGTGTGTTCTTTTTACTCCCCCTTTTCTAACCCTGTCTCCTAGAAATTACATTTATATACACGTAATTTCCAACACCAAACAGGTTTTAAAGGAAACGTATTGCAGACCGGATTCCGTTTTCTATTAACAATGTTAATTATCATATCAGTAAAATATTCACTGACAACATAATTAATTTGTCTTCGGCCGAAATACGCCTTCCGATCTTACAAGATCTGCTTGTAGTGACTATAGCATGATTAAACTTTTTTATACTTAAACAATGGCAGCACTTCATAAAGGTTGGGGAAAGCAGCACAACGTTATAAGGAAAATAATTTAGTACAAGGAGACAGGGTTGCTTCTTTATATCTTTGCTTACAACGGGACAAAGAGCTTGAAACTTCACTCCCCCCGATCTGCCTGATCTGACTTCACCACCGGCATGAAGGACCCACCAGTGTTCTTTTGGCTGCCTCTCCCTCAATGAGCTGCATGATAGTGACAGCAGTGCCTCCCTGACAACCCACCACTGACTCTCTTTTCCTCAATGGATGACGGAGACATGGTGGTACACGGTGATGAGAATCTCTAAAGCCTCATCGTGGTTAATAAAGGCATGGACAGATATCAGCTACTTTTAAGAAAATAAGCTTACATAATCTAAATAGTTTATTGTTACACAAAGTAGATGATGCCTGACAAATGATCAAAGCATTGTTTCTTTAATAAAGTCATTGCTGACAGTGTGCAGAACCTTTTCTTAGGCATGACCAGTGAGAGAAAACGTGTTGATTGGCAGAATGTCTCTGCAGCAGCATTCTTGATATTAGCACGTAGACAAAGACAAATCAGATGTGGGGTCAGGGGTCACTAGGGCTCATTAACCCTGGTAAGCTTCTGCCTTCTATAATTAGATACTGCATCATAAATGCTGTTGTTCTACAGAAGGAACGAGATGCAGATCTGGCAAAGGATTTGCCTGCTGGTGATATTAATTGTCCATTGCTTTCGTTTGTGTAAAGAGCTCCACACAGTAGTTAATTTTTTAATACGGCTTCTAAGATACAAAACAAACAAACAAACAGTGTTGAGCACTTTATATTCTCTATGGCATGGTATATATTTATTAGATTGCTGTGTAATTTGCACTACTTTGGAAGCTGCATTGTCATTTTTATTAATTTGGAAAGACTTTGTATGGGCCAATAATTCCAAGTGTGCACATTAATTAACTTAGCCTGTTTTACTATACACATTTTGCATGTACGTATTTTAAGCAATGTTTACAAATGTAACTCAAGGCCTCTCCCTGTGTCCTTGCTTAGCACCAGGAGGAGACCTTTGCGTCTGTGAGACTGTGGTTTGTGTTTTGAGGTGTTGTTGTACTTCGTACACCTGCCTATTTTGCTTCCCACCACCTACTGTTTGGCAGCTGGGATAGCTGGTGGGTGGCATTTGCGGTTGATGTGGAAGAGACCTGTGGACCAAGAAGAGACCTGTGGGTGTGAGAGGCAGATGCCTGGGCCTACAGAGCTGCGCACTGAGTCAAACCTTGTGTGATGTACTGTATGTTTCCACCACCTTTGCAGAGAGGCAAAACTACGTGGGAGGTGGCATATTTCCCTGATGGTTGGTGTCAGGTACAGTACGCTCTGCTCTGGGGAGAGACCTGTGGGCATGAAAGACGGGTGCTTTTGTCTTTTACGATGTGGGGCCACTGACACCAGAGGTGTCATCTGGGTTGCCCACCACTTTCTGCAATGCGGAAGGAAAATGTGGGATGTGATGATTATTCTGGTGAACTTCCTGTAAAGTGACAGATATTGAGCTGTGTGCTTGAAGCAAAACATTGCTGCCCTATTGCCCTCTGCCAAGCAGCACTTTTGGTCTGCATTGATGTATTACTCTAAGAGAGTTTGGTCATCCACTACAGCCCAAAAAGCCCTATGCCCATACTGTTAAATTCCTTTGGAGCAGAGACATGAAAACTGTTGACAGGACACAAACCTGAACTGTGAAAACAGTCAATAATTTTTTAGACCATGAAAATCTATAAAACCTATGAATAGAGCAGGAAATGCCAGGGAAAAACAATAATATATGCTGTGCCACGCAAAAACAAAAAGAAAACTGGGAAGAGAAAAAAACTTGAAAGCAACTTTCATTAGAATGAATGGGTGTCGTCCTTTTGTCTAGTATCCAGTTCTCATACATCTATATAACTGCAATTCATCTATGGTCTATAGATCTGAGCAACCTAGTCTCACACCCACCTCGTCAAATACTGACGCTTGTTCATTTAATTTTACCTTGTTGGGCCTCGAAAATGTATTTAAAAAAATCTAGGTAACAATTAATTGTTGCTCACAAACAATAGGAATATGCTGTCAAGTAGTGCTCAGCTATTACAGTATATAGGGGTCAAAGGCCTAAAAGGTTTGGAAACCAGTGCTCTAGAGTGGTAGCATTTATGTGTCACATGTTAAAGATAGGTATCTGTGTCAGTATTACAGCATGGGGTACAATTACAGTGTGTGTCAGAATGATTATTGTGCACTTGAAAGCAAATTCTAGAGGCAGAGCCCTCTACATGCCCTCAGCTTTCCTGCCATCCCACTGGTCCTCTATATAGCTCAAGACAAAATAGCCAGTTCCCATATGTTTGAGGCTGAGCTCATTCACAGTGGCTAAACAGGCACATGCAGATTCTCAGAACACTGAGTAGAGAAGACAAGATCAACACCTTAGTTCAAAGAACCAGGATTACAAAATGTAGCCGTCAGTCTTATTGTGTGTTCTCCGTGTGTTTGCATGTGTGTTCACTGTGCTACTTGTTTCCCTCCATACTCTAAATATATACATATCCAGTCAAGTGGAGAAGGTGTGAACATGCGCTGTGTGTGTGTGTGTGTGTGTGTGTGTGTGTGTGTGTGTGTGTGTGTGTGTGTGTATTTTAGCACCTGTGATGAACTGTCCAGGGTGTCTCCATGTGTTCTGCCCAATGTATCCTGGCATATGCTCAAGCCTGTGGACTCCAAAAAGGTCATTGAGTGGGTCTGAAAAAGATGTTAGTCATAAATTATTTATTTGCAGTCAAAAATTACAGATCATGATTTCAAGGTTCTAATAAAAAAAATATAAAAACAAGCCTGCGCTGTTTAAATTGATCAAACGTTATTTCAGTCTGACCTGTTCACTCCGTCTTTCCTCTGCTAAACAGGTAAATATGGCGTAGAATAGTAATGAGAGCAACAGTGCATGGCCTTGAAATTATGCCTGTCTGATAGTCACCCTTGAGACACAGTTGAACAGTTCAGCGCTGAACCAGAGCGGAGCAGCGTGAATGAATATGCACTTTGACTGGGTGAGTGGAAACCATAACCCCCTCAGCCGGGCTGTCTGACAGCCTCCTGCTGTTCACCACTTGACTTGTGGCAGCTTACAAAGTTTTTTGTTTTTATTATGGATGGTATGTTTTGGTGGATCACAAGCTAAGCTACTATGAAATGAAATGAGCTAAACCTTTTTTTTTAGATTAAGTTAAGACCACTCAGACCCCTTGACTGCTTTGTTATTTGGACAACTGACAGGGAATATATTTGTACAGACAGTACACTATAATCCATGGTCTAATACTTTTTGGATATCTTAGACACATTTATTTAGGTTTTTATTTTAGATTAGGCTAATTAGCAGGGGAGAAATGATGAAGGGGAGCAATTCTTTCATTCTCTCATGACAAGTGAGTCTTGTATTAAGCTAGATTTGAAAAATCTGTAGTTTCTATAATGTGATGTGCATTTTCAAGTGAATTGGAATATATAAGTGGGGTATAATGTTGAGATTACTCAATTAATGTTGTCATGGGGTGGAGGATAAACAATTAAATTAAGACATTTTGCAAATAATTTCAAACTCACACCTCCCACTCACAGCACAAAGCAAACTACTACCATTTACAACAAGTAGTCTGGACAGTAAATACTGTTGCGAGGGTCGTGTTGTAAGCATAAACTGGGCTAACAACAACAACAACAGTAGTCCACAAAAGCTGGACAGCTTCTTATTAAACATGTTGCTGTCATTAACATCTATCACTGTCTTTGCTCCCAATGCAGCCAATGAGTATCCCTTCTTTTTTGTTGTTTGTATTGTTTCGCCATGTATTTATATAAGCAATAATATAAATAATTAAAATGTCTTGAAAGAGAAAACAATCCCAAATTTAGCTGGACATTTGAGAGCTTTACCATTTCGAGTGTCAAAATCAGATTAAACTCTGTGTAGAGCAAAAGAAGCAGGTCAATTCGTCCGCAAATCCGCCTAATCTCATTCCTTTTGGAAATGAATGGAGATTGAAATCTGGTGTGACTGTACCTTGAGTCGTCAATTTCTTTATTTTAATGTTTTATAGTAGGAGAAAAGACAAGGATCTTGAAAAATAAATTAATAATTTTTCAAAATTGCCTTTGACATATACTTGAGATATACCAAAATATATCTGAATAATCAATGCAGGAATAAAAAAACACAATATAATACTTCCTCAAAGCTGTGCTCACATTTGTAATACAATTGTGCTTTGGCTGTATTTATTGGCTCACAGCAGCACTTTGATCACTTTAAAAAAAAAAGAAAAAAAGTCCTCTGCAGTAAAGAGGAAGTTGACTCACTGTAATGCACTGCACTGTATGGCCTGTCACAATGAACAGAAGCTCAGTGGAGCGAGAGGAGAGTGTACCAAAGGGGGATGTGGAAGGAAGGGCCTGTGCTAAGTGTTATGTGGAGACAGGCTGTGACCTCGTGGGAAAGGTACACACTATCTCAGTTCATGAATTGGCTCCAGATGGGAACTGGCAAGTGGCAAAACTTTAGAGAATTGTATGGACAAGCTATGTCTAGGCAGGCCCCGAGCAAGGCCATTAGCTGTATCGCCGAGTCACTGGGGAAAGCTCCGTCAGTCTGAGATTTCACTTCACCTGACTGTTGATGGGGGCTCTCTTCGACCATCCTGCCCAGCAGCCAAACACCGGGTCCCAATCAAAGTGCTGATGAGAAAAACACTGCACGACTTAAGTAATAAACATCTCTTTTGCAGGGAAGGGAGTGGGATAACAGTCCCGTCTCTGTGCTCATCTCCCTCTTTTTAATGAGATTATTACAAGGTCCTATTACCCCAATGACTCTTTCTTGCCTTCCTAAACTTTTGTTAATTCACACCATCTATTGTTATCACCTGAAAGTTGGGAGGCTATTATCACCATAGGGCTCAGCAGGAACGCAGCATGTACTTTGTGGTTTACCTTCTGGCTGTCTTTAGAGAAATGAGACTTAAATGGCCACAGAAAAGGTTGTTAGGACAGATTGTGAATTTTATATTTTAGTTTAACAAAGTAAAGAAAAAAAACTGAAGTGACCAAAGACGAGACAAAAATGAAGATGAAATGCAAAGATGCATGCAAAAAAAAGAACATCAGTAAAAATGGCAGCAGTCTACCTCAGTCTGCATAAAGGTGGTTCCTGTGTTTTGTACATTGATGATTCATTGTTGATACATCCTTCTCATGGTTGAATATTGTTAACATACAAGCATTTTCATTTACCATGGTTTATTAAAGCCATTAGTTTCTTACTTGGAATCAACATTATAAGCTATTTTGAAGTGGCCATTGGAGGAACTGCAGTTTTTTGCACTTCCGTGTTGGCTTGATTTCTCGGGTGTTTTGTTTCACAGTGGCTATCATTGGAGTAAAACATATATATGTATAAGATTGAGAAATACATTCCATGTCTGTTAGGGATGTAACAATACTTCAAAGGAACTGATTGAGCAAATGTTGAATATCATTTGACGCACTCCAGTATATTATGTATTGAGGTCATAAGACAGAAAACTTTTTATTGAAGAAACACTTCGCTGAGGGACTTTAAGTGAGCACTATCATATGCTATGGGGGATTCTTTAATAACTATACTTTAATACCTGCAAGCATAGTGATCATAACTTTTCCCTTAAAAAAACTAGAACTAATATTTGGCTAAATATAAACCAGTAAGTAATAAAGCAACACACACACACACACACACACACACACACACACACACACAGGTATGTTACACTTTGCTTCTAGGATACGTGCAATATTTTGTACTTGAAAGAAAGATGAAAGTTTCTTGGATATCTAATCATTCAGAATTCTCTCTATTTTTTTTTAATATATTCTTGGCTATTCCCATCCACTTAATATTTTATTTTGTATATAACAAGTCCATACCCATACTTTAGGCATGAAAAGAAAAACTGACATATTTGAGAGTGCAACAATATGTTACAGGCCATCGCCATGTCGTAAAGTGAGCATCCAACTGCGGTCTCCACTTTTTGACAGTGGTGACAGACTGTGATGTGGAGCTCGCTTAGCAATGCTGAGAGAGGCGTCTATTCTGATCAGCTCTTCTTGGAGCAGGATATTTGGAGAGAACACTGTCAAAACCCTCCACAGTCCGCATCTCAGCCCAAGACAACTCGTGCCACAGCACATCAGTCAAAGACGGGCCTCAATACCTCTGTCGCCACGAGAGAAAATTTGGTGTGAGATTGTGAATACATAAAAAAAAGTCTGCAGATGACTTTTTTCTTTAATGCATAGCAAATACATCTGGGTAGACGAGCCTCAATCAATTTTTAATAAAACCCTCCATGATAGAAGTTGTGAATTGAATAACATCAAGTTGGGTATAAACCATTTCTTAGGAGAAGGTTGAAAACATTTGTATCATTTTAAATGGTACTGAGATTTGTCTCATTGACAGAGAGGCATTTTTTTTAAAGGTAATAGGGTTGTGTGAGTTCTAACAAACAGTGAGCTATGAATTGCACTTACAGCACATTTGTCTGTGTCTTGCTAACTCCCTATCCGTCCGTCTGCCAGCATCTTTATGCATATGTGCTTCTCTCTCACCATCTACAGTATGTGTTGGCGTGTGCCTGTGTGTACGCATGTGTTCGCTGTCTGACTCTATAAGCCACAGGAGTCGAGGGAGTTGTCAGAAGGTGGTTGCCCTGGTTTCCTTCGCAAAAAAGAAGAGCATCTCCTGCACAACCCCAGAGGCTTTTGCAGGAGATGCAACCTGCTTGATTAGAGCAGAGAGAAAAAATAACCAGAAAAAGCTCCCAAACCAGTGAAATTCACCATCAAAGCCTAACAAAATAGATCTGATCTGATGGTGACACTAATCATCACCCTTGCCTTTTTTGTTATAGACGTTCATATGTGATTTATCAGGCCTGATCTGATGGGAAGCAGCCATTGTGACAGTATATTTAAACTCTTCCACACACTCAACTCAGCTTCTTGGAAGCAGTTTGTTCTGTGTGCTCCCGCCTGAAATCTTTCCGACCAGCTGATGGATTTTGCATATTACAAGCGCAGCCTCCTTGGGCTTCGCTAAATGAATTAGGGAGGCCTGAGTAGCTACATTTTTAGCTTCATGCACTAGATGCACATTATCCTGAGCCGTTGAAAGCCTAAATACCTGCTGGGCCTCGCCATGGCCGTTCGGCTGCCATCAAGAGCCCGCAGAGAGGTCGGAGAGGAAGAGAGACTGCACAGGGTAGAGAGAGCACGCAGGAGAGAGTGGCTGATGACAGCAAAATCGATTAATTGAATGAGTGGACAACTCTTGCACAGATTGAGTTGCACGGCTGTGATAAAACAAAGTGCACATTATGTTTTAAAATGAGTAAAAAATGAGTTAAGCTCCTCGATGCCCAGCAATGATAGGGGACTGCATTCACTACTTCACATCTTTTATAGCTGCAGAAGCTCCCCGTGTTCGCTGCAGCTCAGACAGACGCGGAGGCACCAGAAGACGCCTTTGCTTTTCCTCCCAGGAGACTCACATTCTCCATCAATATTTAAGTTTGTTTATGTTTAGCTGTTCCACTTCATTGACCATGCTCAGGCTACTTTTATATTTTCTTTACTTAACTTTGTTTTCATAATGTAGGAGCTCTCACCAGTCAGATTTGTTTGTTGTTCTGTGCAGAAATTTTGTTTATATAGTATGATCCGTACTGTGCTGCTAAAATATATAGTCAAGTTTTTCTTGTGATCTCTTGTGATTCCATAAACGCCAACAGCACTCTTTTACCTTGAATTTCTGTTGCTTCTCATACAGCGTTACATTCATGCACACATACCATGACTGTAGCCATAATCAGCATCATTCAACTCTGCCATGCAATGTCGTCCCTAATAACATCCAGTTTAGTGCTCACTTAGCTAAACACCAGTCAATGGTGTGTGACAGCCCTATAACTCTCACAAGAAACCTTGCTGGTTTGCTGCCAGCTTTATCTGCGATCGAGACAGGGCAAGATAACCAGATCACAGGTGCACTACATCAGTCTCTGCTGGTGTCAATGGGATTACCTGTCCTCTCTAGCCCAAGCTGTACAGAGGGAGGTTTGGAGCAAAGAAGCTGGGGAAATAGGTCAAGCACACCGATAAGGGCAGGTGTTCTTTTGAAGATGTCTTTACAGTCTCTGGGGGACCAAGTACAGCAAAATATTTCTACTTCAATGAAAAAGAGAGTTTCTTTTAAAATCAGGGCAGCGGTTCAAGGGGTTATCTTTAATAACTGTTGGGTTAAAATCTAAAGTGAAACTACTGATGCATGTCTGAGCATTGTAATTAATGGCATTAAGAAGACGCACCCAGCAGCACCTTTGTCCTCTCTTTCCCTCTCTTTCCTAAAAAAACACAGATAGTCCAAAATAAATACAAATTATGTAGACTTTTTTTTTTTGTGTCTCAGTATTCTGTATTTTTTCCTGAAGTACGTAGAGACCATTACAAATAGACAGATCCTAAAGCTCTTATCTGGATCCAGATAAGAGTACTGCAGAGTTGGGATAACAATCTCATAAAAAAACTTACCTGGTTTTGACTCTGAGACTGTGATACTGAGGGAACAACAGATAACAGCAGAGAAGGTGAGAAGGATGCCGTGAACACTCACTAACACTCACAAACTGACTATTATAGAAAATTATTTATATTGTAGTGTTGGGAGTTTTGAGTGTTATGTTGCCTCAGTTTACCCTGTAACATGTAACACAGTAACATGACATGCTGGTATTAAGTGAAAGTAAGGCAATATCAGAATCAGAATCAGAACCGTTTATTTGCCAAGGTATGTTGCACATACAAGGAATTTGACATGGCTGGTGGTGTATAACATTAAACAATCAACAACAATCAATATGCTTTCTTATCCTCCCAAAAAATGACGCTGTAGGCCACATAAAACTGCTAACTTATTAAATCAAGTAGTGTTTCTAATGATCTTACTGTAATCATTTTGTTGATGCTACATGTGTATTGTTTTTTACAGAAAATGAACAAAAGAAGTTTAAACTTCTGTGTATGTTGCATCATGACAGTAGACCTGGAGACGATTTAAATCGGAAAACACTAAAGGTTCAAAAAGTTGTCTATTAACTAAACTGTAGCCTGCAGGCAGCCATGAATAGTATCCACAGGCTAACAAGACCAGTGTGTGCTGCCTGACTCTGGGACATGAACAAATCTGGCAAGCCCCTGAGCAGTCTCTTCTGTATTCTTTGGTGTATGGGCAAATATGAGTCGTGTCTAGAAGGCAACCCACAGGTCCTGAAAACGTGAAAACTCACGACACTCACTGCCCGTCGACTAGGGCTGTTTCACAACTTTTGGGTTACCTTCTAGCCACAACCCATACATATGACAGTATTCTCTCGGCATGTATGGGAAGCATTGAGGAAAACAAACTTGTCTCCCATTCACTCTTTATGCTAGAGGTTTAAGCAGGGCTTTTGAATAAACTCTTATCTAAAACAAGAGTGATGTGTAGGATTCCTTCTTAACGTAGAGCATTCCATTTTAATGAGACAAGTTCTCAGGTGTAGCCAGAGGGATGATGTCATTGTGATGAAAGGCGAAGTGGTCACGTCTTTCATGTTGGCAATCCCTCCATTAAATATCAGATGAAAGAGCAGCTAAAGAGAAAAGAGAGCTGGTCACGCTGGATAGAAAAGACAAAGCTAATGCTTAGAACAGGATTTCAAGGACAGGTGGCATTGTATCGCTGCACTGACAATGAATCTGTCGACCCCTCTGTCATCTTGGGAAGTAGCTTTGACCTCGATGACGGATTTTGCATTTGGCATCCTTTTGACTTTCCTCCAATGCCGACATGAAATAGAATCCAGATACTTTGAAGTGAGGTGTCAAAACACAAGTCCTAGCTTGCTGGTGAATAAGTTATGACAGTACCTCTTGTGGTCAAAGTTTTATTCTTCAAGGTTTGTTTGGAAGTTCAAAAGACATACAGTACCGTTCACTTGGCTTTCACTTGAAATGATACGATACATACAATTTCAATATTAGAACTGCAATAATGTACTTTCTGAAGGGTTTGAGTTGTAGACAGTTCCACGAACAGACATTTCTCTTCCTTCCTATTCTGTTAATTATTTGAGATTTATTTTGTGACCCTTTAAAGGGGACCGGACCCTAGGTTGGGAACCACTGGATTAAATTACCTTACTGTCTATTGAGTAGTGGAAACCAGCTCTACCTGGTTCAACGTATCCTCATACAACGGTTCAAATGGTTTCTTACGAAAGGTTATTCCTCATTTTGCGTTTGTTCTCCTACAGGAAACAACTTGGTAAGAGTAAGGCAATAAAACTACTTGGTTAGGTTTCGGAAAAGATCGTGGTTTGGGCTGTAATAACTACGGAGGTTACATGAAAAATATGTCCATGTTTGGATTAAAATAACGACAGAACTGTCGTTACCTAACAAATAAATCAACATTGACTTCTGGTTTCACGTCTGGTGTTTTTTGACCCATCCATCCAACCCGACCTCGCGCCAACGCAGAGTTTGTCACTCTTTTTACATCCTGTTATTTTTGATATGTATTCTGTGATGCTGATCTACAACTGCAGGGGTGTGAGTGGGTAAACCAATCATCATAAATGAGGGACAGCTGTTACACAGATTAATTAATTCCACTGACACATATACTGTTTAGCCTTCTGGAGGCATCATGAACCAACTTTAACACACCGGTGACGGGAAGATTCCTACTTGATAAGTAACACCAGTGAGATACAGTGTCCTCTCAGTGCTTTGCTTTAAAATCCAACTCACCTTTCAATACAAGCACTCATTCATAAATAGCACAAGTGAGGGCTTATTTCCATCTGTTTCTCCAAAAACAAAAATGTTACAACACTCTTCATGTAGCTCATTATATTGATTTCAAACAAGCCATCGTGTAATTGTATGGCAGTTTAGCTTGCCAAGATCTAATTGTCTATTTCCCCAATGTCACTAGATGGTGCTTATCCGCTACAACCTCCCGTCTCATCATCTCAACATTCCCATCCCGCCCCCTCATTAAGTGAATCGCTTCATGAGATGCTCTAATGGTTCCTACAAATTGTTTATGGGGCAATTTAAATTGTGTGTAAGGAATCCTAATTAACACACGTGGCCTACAGACGAGTAATTATACGTTTGGCTAAATAGACAATTGAATGGGCTTGAAGATAGATCAGTGCATCAGTGGGATATTGGTCTTGTTGGGAAATACAGTAACTGAAATGCAAGCAATTGTATTTACTGTATTTGCGTTCCCATACTCATACTTGCTTGATTTGCAACTCTAAGAAATCGGAAGAAATGGCTTTTTTGGAAATATTAAGCACTGTATTTTCATGTTTAGTTAAATATTCTGTATATTCATTGTGTTATCTCGGCAAAGAGCAAATATTGACCCACTTTGGGTTGCCGTGTTTACAATATTACCTAAGCTGCAGTACTATCATATATCTTCATTCAATAAGAGGGACTCTCCCTGGAAATCTCACATATTGTTTCAGTTCACACAGGAATACTAACCTCTGACAGAGAAAGGAATCTTTCACTATTGAGGTCAAGCATAATATAGGTGCAATAAAGTCACAATGAGGCTGTAAACTGAATTATTCTTGCATTAGTCTAAGGATTCACAGTATTTATTTTTTAATTATATTGACCAGGCTAATTATGTCCTTCAGTAAGATGCATGAATGATTACGTTTGTAAAATTGCAGGGTGTGGTCAAGTCTGTATCAACCCAAATGTACACACTGGCATCTCACATTGTTTTGGGTCTTATGTTGATATAGATTTAACAAGGGTGACTATTTTAGCCCATCAGCGATGGCATGAACCTTCCGTGGGCTTCCATGGAAGTTTTCATCAGAGGAGCATCAAACATCCTGAGACTGTGTCAAACTGAAATCTCTACGCGGCAGAGCCTGAATGATTTATGCATTTGTCATTTCTCATTTGTTGAAACAAGGTGTCAACGTTTTTGTTCCATTGCACCAGTCAAGCCTGCAGAGACGAAGAGGTAAGGATGGAGTACTGCCCTTGAAGAGAATAGCAAAGTCAAACAGAAAATGTGTCCAGTCGCGTCTGTTTTCTCAAGTGTTTTGTCGTGAAGTTGCAACGGTACAGTAGTAGACAATCATCTTGTGACTCATTTGTAAATCCTCTTCAATACGGCATGATTTAGTAAATTATGGTCCCATTTAGAGGAAAATAGATGATTAAGCAGGGTACGCTTTATGTTGTGGCTACATTGTGATTGATAGGTCTGTACCATGGTGTTGTCCGATCAGGGTGGTGTCTGCGTTTTCAACTTAGACCTTTGACCCATTTACAGTGTGATTTCAGTTCATGAAAGTTAGTTGTAACATTTTTGTCACCTAAAATGTCTCATTGAGTTGTGCTTAGCTACACTCTCTCGTGTCACTTCTGGCTTCAAAAAACAAAATGGTGATGGCCAAAATGCCGAACTCAAGGCTTCAAAGCTGTAGCCCCCAAACCCATGGGAATCGTCACGGTGATCATGTTCATCTTCTTCTACACAGTCTACGGCTCTAATTGAGGATTAAGAAGCTTCTTTTACAACAGCCGTCGTCCCATCGTGTCCATTAATCATACTATGAAACACACTCAAAATACACACCCACCACAGCCAATCTTCTTTGTGACTTAGAAGATTGAATAATCTTTTGAATAAGATGGAAACCATCAATGTCAAGCAGATGTAAAGTGATGAAAAACATAATGAACTCCAACTGAGAGGGATGACTACAGTTAAAGTCAATACAAACCTCAAATCAAATATGACACAAGATTTCATCCTTGCTTATGTGACATTACATAGATGCAAAAGCGTGCAAGGGAGTACTGTATTCACACAGCTCAATCTTGCATATACTCACATACACCCACACAAGTTTTGGGGGAAGCTTGGCCTCATCCTGTCAGTGCAGGGGCTGACAGACATCCTTTTGCTGTGTGTGCCAAAGGAAGTGGTCCGGTATAGACTTGAGGGATTCACTAGCTGAACACTGAACAGAGGAAGAAATAAGGTGAGAGAGAGAGAGAAGGAGAGACAGACAAAGAGAGAGAGAGTGACGGACACAGAAAAAGAGAGACAGAGAGGGAGAGGAAGAGAGAAGCGAGTGTTTGTGTGGTTGTCGTGGAGGGGGTTTAAAGTGCCCCAGGCTAAACCACGTGCGAAGATGGCAGGGCCTGAGAACTCCCTGCTGCTGGGGGGAACAAGACAAAACAACAAGCCCAAATGTATAAACTTTAACACCCTGTCCTTCCTTGTAAATGCATGAGCAATACCCAAAGCCCAGTTTGACATTTCACTAACTCAGTTTGGGATAGAGCACTTTGAAATCTTGGTTCACATCTAGGTACTGCTGAATTGAGATGCCCGAGGTTAAACTGAAATATCTTGCTGAATTTTACACAGAGAATGAGAACTGACCATCTGCTAACCCTCTTCCCCAAACAGCAATTGTCCAATAATAGTTTAGTAACCGTAACTTGGCACAGCACGTCAAGCGTTGGATTTCTCCACAAGGCTGTTGTAAGATACCAAAAACACAAGAGTAGAAGTGTACGAAACTGATTAAACTGTGTGTTTGCTCTAACATAATCTAACTAGCTTACAATCTACCATAGTAAATGACCGGAACTTCCAAAGCCAAGGTGCACATCGTTAAGTTTGTGGCTTTACAGCCTGCATTAAAAACAGATCAATTTACAGTTAGCACATCATCAGTTTAGGCTTTTTTTTTGCAGCTTTATTGTTTGAGAAAGTTACACAAGCAAACGTTACCCAAAATAGCGTTATGTTTGCCAATCCTCATCGTCCTACATACATGCTTTACTCTTGTAAAGTTGAAAGTAAAACATGAGTTTTAAAACATGATCAGTGTGAGCTAAGCAATCAAATGTATGAAGAAATGAATACCATGTCTTTTACATGGATCATCAGCTGGTGAGGATGCTGACTTTTTGTCTGGGACATGGCCCTCAGTCTCAATCTTTCGGCATGACATCATGTGAGTGCATATTGACCCCTATTGCGAGATTCACATATATCCCCTCACGCGGGCACTGTGAATGGGAGTGTTGCGTAAAACCTATGCCAAATTGAAACATTCGGATCTCAAAATCTGATTTCCACACCGGCTCGGTCAAAGCCTGGGTTACCAACTAGATGGAAACAGATAATCCCTGTGGCGACCCCAAACGGGAGCAGCCAAATAAAGGGGAAAAAACAAGATTGCAGGATTTACATTTCAAAATAACTCAGCTGGGAATGTAAAGAAAAAAGGTTTTAAAAGTCAGCTAGAGACAGCATTTTCAACCAACTCATGGAGCTAACGTTTGAGCAATTAGCTTGCTAGCTACAGCAAATTAAATCTGCTCGCGATAGCCATTATTTTAGACAGCAAAATCGACGGTAAGCGAAACGCGTAAGGGGCAGGGCTTAGCAAACTCAGCAAACTGTCAACTAAGTAATGGATTTAAGAAACTGACGTTGAAATGGCTAATTTAGATGTGGACCCACAATTGTAAGCTATATCCTGCAGCACTGTAAGTGATTCACTCAACATACAATATCAGAGCACTGACAGAACATTTTCCAAATCAGAGACAGGACAGAGAGACAAGATACTTTGAAAGTCAAAAGGCTAAGGGCAAAGGAAATGACTCCAGCACAATGGTAGTCTGCTCAATGTTCAATTATTGCTGATGAAAGGGACATTTTGTGGGGCGGACATCAGAGAGTGGGATTAGTGAAAGTGATTTCCTTGTCCTGGGTTGTTTGACAAAGTCTGCCTGTAATCCTCTTGAAAACTTTGCCGTCTTGGCTTTTCCTGACTGTTGGCTTTCCTCTGAGCTGAAGATGGCACACAGAGCAGAAAAAAAGATGTTCACTTAAGACTTGAGGAAAAGTGATCCAAGCCATACACACAATAGAGGGTATTTATATTTTTAAATATAAATTTATTTTCAGTATCAGCTGAAAAATGAAGTGTGACCTAAATTCTAAAGATCCAGTTTATTACGTTAGCAAGATCAGCCCACCAGTGGCCTTACCCGTATAGCGATATTTTGGATTAAGACTGGTCGAATTCATTAATTTAATACTGTATATAGGAAGAATATAAAACAATACTGAGGCATGGATGAAATCATCTTTATTGTCCTGCTGATGAAAAAAACATTAACTTGAATAGAAAAGCCAGCTAATTTTATGCACAATTTTTTGTTACTTCTAAAAGTAATGATAAGGGCAGCAATCTATACAGTGTCGACAATATATGCACAACTGCACTTGGTTATTTTCTATAAGGAGGCCATGAAAGAATGCAAATTATCCCAATGTGCTGGTGATCATTATTAAATAAATGTTTAATGCAGCACTTAAGCTCTGATGCTTTCCTTTCCAGAATCATTTATGCATGAATATTTTAGCAAAGGCACTTTTTTCTAATTCTTCCCAATCACTTCTTTGACTATTTACAATATATTCAGATACAAAAATGCTTATATTATTAAAAATCACAAATGAGATTAGCTGAAATTGGTTTAAGTCTAATTCAAGTCTACTTTCAATATGTGTCTAAAATTGTGATTGCTTTTTGTGGCGGTGTCTCATCCACTTCCATGATCCAGCCAAGTGGTTCCAAAGACATGAGGATTTAATAAAACATACCCACATTTGGCAAACAGTCACCATTTGAATAAAGCAGGATTATAAAGATGGAGCATGCTGATAGCAGTGAGATCCTGACTGCCTGAGGCTATCACAAAGGAAAGATTTGTCCCATAGTGTCCTTTTGACAGGGAGTGAAGAAGATACTTTATTACCTTTTCACATTCCCATGTGCATGGCAAACCTCAAAATAGATGGATGGATGGGTATTGCTGCCTCTGTCAAGCCCCATGCCGAAGTGTGTTTTAGTGAGATCAAGACTCCCTCCAAGTGTATTGTTCTCTGGATGACTTCAAACTCTAACCTCATTGTGACGGGAACAAGTGAAAAGAGAATATTCCTACACTGATCAATATCACATGTTATGGCTGATATCATACAGGCAGTACCATCACCACGATGAGCACAAGTTGGGTAAAAAATTATTATGGATAACAAGGCTGTGGTGTACTGTTTTTATAAAGATTATTTTGGCCTTTTCATCTTTATTAGACAGATGACAGAAAAAAAGGGACTTGAAATGGGGGGCTCAATTTGTGGAAAAAAATTGAAAAATGATTGGGAAAGATTAATTAATAATTGGACTTCCTCTGGTATCCATGAAAATCTGACACACAAAATGCCCACCCTCCAACCCGACCTCCTAACCCTTATTTCTGCCTCGCTATACAAAGGGCAATACTTTCTGCATTGGCCTTGAATGTTGACATTTGACCTAAAGTATGTGATACAGAATTGTCTAATATTTAATTCCTATATTAAAGATCCCCTTAAGACATCTTTTAAGAAATATATAAAAGTACTGGTAAGAACTCTGACATCAACTACTTCTTCCCCTGCAAAAAAATGTAGGTCAGTCCTATGTTCCCTCATGAACATTTTGTCCATCCCAAATTAGGCCCCATGTTCCCTTGGCATCATCCTTGGCCCATGTTTAATAAATCTGTCTATTACTTTTGAGATATTGCGCCAACAATATCCAAAAAGAGACAGACAAACCAAAGAACAAACAAACAAATGTCTATAACTTTTTGAGAAGTAGCGCCAACAATATCCGATAACAGACAGACAGAAAAACAAACAAACAGACAGACTGGGGAAAACATTACCTCACTGGCAGCGGAGGTGCTGATCTGAGGGAACATAGACACTCTCCCAAAAAGTTCTGAATCTAGAAATACGTTCATGTGCAGGAAGGTCAATTCTCAGCATATTTTACTGGGGGTTTAAAGTTTCCACATCACACATAATTTGTAAACTGGACCACGATTGGCAGAGAAACTTAACTTGTCAGCAGCCTCCAAACTCTGCACATACATCATTCTGCAGAACAAAGCTGAAGTGAAGAAACAATAAGCGAAACACATTTTTGTCTGGAAGGGCACTTAAAGCTGCACCACCAGTCAACATTTGTCTCCTTCAACCATGACCACGACCCTTTCTCCTTAAGTTATGGTGCAGACAAAAAAAAAAAGCCAAATATCAAACTTTCTGCTTGTGCTTGCCACAAGCAAAAACAGCAAAAGCCATGAATACAGCACCAGCATTACAGCACACAAGACAATGTCACAACGTTGAGTTCAGTAGCTATCTGTGTTACAAGATTTCTAGTATTTAGAAACATTCAAAGCAACAGCTGAAAGACAGGTCTATGTTTTGCCCGGGGGGCATTAAGCATTGAAACTCAAAGATCCAAAACTCTTCACTCGTTTGGTGTCAGCCTTCTCTATGCAGCTGCAGCTGGGAATATTGGGTAGATTCCGAACTTGACCAAACTCTAGTAAAACTAACTCAAATGACTTAAATAGATATGCTTAGCCTTTATAGATCATCAGCACAAGAGATCTCTGATTAACTTTTGACATGAAAAAAATCACGATGCACGTCACACACAACATGCGAACCCACTCCTCCTATATTAACAATCTTGTTGCCTGGAAAAAGACACGTTGTTGTACATTGTTTGTCCCTAGAAATATATCTATATTTATGAAAACTCTCCAAATGATATTAATACGCCTACAATGGTGAGGACCTGATGTACAGTATGCGTCAATTTATTTGAAATGAAGGTGGATTACTGCTTTAATCTCCACACTGGATTAAAATGCCAGAGACAGTCTGGGCAAATCCATAGCTCTCTATTCACAGAGGAGTGCTGTCCCCTCCGCATATGTATAATCTATTTAGTATGCCCAGGCAGGTCCAGGGCCTTTCCTTCAGATGCTCATCCCCTTTCTCTCTATCTATTGAATTGTAATAGGATATTTAAATTTTAAGAATGATGTTACACATTAGGGGGTGAAGAAACAATTCCTTATGGTGGCCATTTCTCCACAGACTAATGGGGAAACACCCTGCTGAGATAAACCTATCCAGCATAGTGTTATCTGGTGATAAATGTTTGTTTTATGCATTGTGGGTTTCACACAAGTCACGATGTGAGCCGCATATCATTATATTCTTAAACAATAGGAAATAAGTCTTGCATGACTCTACACCTGTAATGTAAAAAGCCTTGATTCCTTATTCCTTTTTTAAGATCATAGATCCATTTCCACATCCATACAAGCTACTGTATTAACAATGCTGTATTAATTACTTCATTTAGGATCAAACCAGCAATGACATTAATAAACTTAAATATGTTAAATCCAAATCCATTTGCAGACACTGAAATGCTACAATTATTACTTCTATCTATTCTGAATTAATTATTTGTAAAGAAAAATAAATATTCATTTCAAGATTTCCAAAAGACACAAAATGCCTCTGGCTGATTTTCCCTTTTCATGTTCCAGACCATCGCCTTTCCAATTATCCACCCGTAAAGGAACACTCACCAATTATTCACCTTAATGTTGTCAGTCGCAGTGCATGACTTTAGAATACATCCCAGGGTGTTCTGTATCACAACCAATTTTAATGTGTGCTTCTAACTCCTTTGCTTAACTAAAGAATAAATATACTGAATATCCACCTGGTAAACAAGTGTGGTGAACCTTCAACTCACCACCTTTCAAGTAACAATGACATCAATGAATGATGGAAAAACTACCCTGAGTTTGGCTAAGTTTGGTCTCTTTTTCCCCTGTTGGAAACATTAGTAGGTAATATATATATATATAAATGACCTTTTCCATAGCAGACATTTTGGCATTTAGCAGGAAAAGCACAACAGTTGTAATTAATAACTTTATAGTAATAACGGCCGCATTCAATATAGTTTCAGGGCCGTTGTATTGAGCATGCTGGCTCATTGGGACGGCTTACCTGGACACTTGAAACAGAGCCATCGTTAACATTATTAGTATCACCTGTGCTTTTCATGCTAAGACAAGTCAACACGTCTGCTGTGAAAATATCTGTCCAAGCAGGAAAAACGAAGGTGTAGTTGATAACATAAAAAACTACTGCATTCCATTTAGGTGAGCATGTTCCAGGGTGCGGGTATTGTTGACTTACAGGGATACTTGCTGGAACTGAGCCATTGGTCACAAAATTTGCTTCCCCTGTGCTTGTTAGGTCTCGGAACACCGGGCTCCGTGTCAGCGATGGATGGTTTAATTTCCCTCTGTAAATGTTTTAATTTATCAAATTTGTGTTTAGTCTAACTTTTGGGACAAACAGGACATGATTCGGGATTCGGGACTGTTCCGAATTCTTCGGATTGGTCACCCTAGAGAAAGGTCTAGAGGCGCAGTTCTAGACCACACAAGTACAGTAAGTACTTATTTTATGCAAAAGTCTCTCATTTATTTAATTGTCTGTAAAGTTAGTTAATACATAATTTAGTTGATACATAAACTCTTGCATTGCACAGGTAATGTGAACTACAGCATGTTTTCTGCTGCAAAGAACAGAGTCCCATACATGGTCCAGTACCGCTTGGACTGTCACCACCTTCCATGGGCTCACCTGCTGGTTATTTCTGGAGGGGGCTTTCCTGATTTGGAGTTATTTTCCAAACATTTCATTATAAAACAAAAACTGCAGTGTAAAGGCACATATACATTGTTTGCTAAGACTTACACATAGTTCAAGTCATACTGACTAGTAGAGCAGCAGGTAGGTAGCCCGGCATAGACAGTATTTGCAGTGCAGGTGACAGGAACTTGCATCAGCCACTTCCAACTTGGCTTGTGTACGTTATTCAATATGCACCTGTTGGGCACTCTGTATTCTAGGTTTGTTTATTTATTAATTTGCTTATTAATTTATTTGCTGAGAGCTGTCATTCGGAACCCACACCCACTGGAAACAGAACATGTTTCCAGCAGGTGTAGGTTGTGTTTGATCCAATACGGTATGCTGAAAAACAAATGGAAACAATACAATAAAAAAGACAAACTCAAGCTTTGACTTTTCAGTGCTTTTATGGGATGGAAATGGAGAAACATAGCAGATAAATCACCTAAAATACATATTTTCTACTTTGGTGAAACTTGGTAAAAACAGCTTTTTTCATTCATCGAGAAAACTCCACTTTAATCCTTTTGTAGAGCTCCTCTCCCTTGAGGGGTAATTTCATTACCTTAAACAAATATATGATCAAACATATGATGTTGTGAAGAAATTAACTTTCTGAATTCACTAAAAAATCTTGAATAATTACCAGATTGCCTGAGTGTGCTAACACAAAGCTTATATTTCTGATCCAGCTTCAAGACAGCAGAGCAAAGGCACCGGAAAGGTGTCACTCTTCATGCATCATACAGCAGCAGAGTGAATGTGTGAATGGTTAACCCTTTGCCAAGACCTTTGCCTTAACGACTTAATAAGGTGATAACAAGGCGATAACTTGTCACTATCATCTTCATAGTGTGCTCTGCTGCTCCCGAGAGGTGAAAAATCAATTTTTACTCCTGGAAATATACATTGGTTTTAGTTGTGTAACCTCAATCATACCTTGACTTGACAAAGGTCAAAAGTGTCAAAAGTGGATCTTGAAGGACTCGGCTGAAACACATTTGAGGTAAAGTTTTTATTTTATCTTTCCGCGGTTTCTGTACAAAATATGTATTTCTAAGGCAAAGTAGTCAGATATAAAACAATAGCCTTTATTGGAGACAATGTTGCAACTCAATGATCAGAGTAAGAATGATTATATTTGTTGGGCTCTTTCAAAGCAGCATTGCTGCACTGAGTAAACCAACTCTTCATGGTGTGAGTGGACAGAATGTGCATCAGTGGTGAAACAATTACGTATAATGCGTAGTAATGATCACTGCAGATAAGCGGCAGATAAGCAGATGCACATTCAGGATTTAAGCACTATTTCCATTTCTCTCTCCCCTGGGTCAACCTCAGACATTCTATATTTGCAGATTGAAGTTTCTTTCTGTTTTACCTAGAGTTATTATTTTAGATACTGTATTTTTGAGGGAACACACTTAGGCATAATGCTGGCTATATTATGAGAACAAGTGTGTTCTTTCAATTTGGCAACAAGGCAAAATACCCTAAATAAGATATTTATTTTTGATCAACGTCAAAAATAAATATCAGGTTTTTTTTTATCAAGTTTAAAATAAAAACGTGCGCTTACTATTTGACTCTGTGACCTACACAGTTGAGTCACTGGCAGGCTGTTCAAATATATAATTTATAAATTCAGAGTTCACCAATCTTCACATCTCCTGCGCTCCAAATATGTCACAACCAAAACATCAGGGAGCCTCCTTCACATCCATCTCCCACACAGGAGCCAACCTAACTGCAGGAAAGCTTTGTACATTTGTCAATGTGTGAGAGACAGAAACAGAATTTTTCATTGGAAGAATACATGATGATAAATGATTGTATGAAAGCTAAACCATCTTTTGTAAAGTGATCTAAAATGTCTGGAAAAAGAGATCCTTGAAAACTGTCGTTCTGTGATTGAGCAGGAAACATTTGTGCCCATGTGTTTACTCTGACACTCGTAAGGTTCTCAAATAAAACATCCAATGCACTCAGACTAGATGGAGTCAACTGTGCAGCAGAGTCTATACAGCCTTAAGTTTAGAATTCAAAGATGCTGCAATATAAATATGAACCACAATGTTAATAATTTGGGGTGTTTCACAAAAGGTGACATAGAAACGGGAAAATTTGACGTTCTTTAACTGCCTTTGTATTGTCTTGTTGCAATGTGGGAGGAATTTACAAATGAACAAATTCCCTGTTCACCTGCTGGTGGGGGGGATACGTTGAGCATCATCGACATTATATATTTAATTACATTAACTTTTAATTATGTTAAATGTTTGCCTATAAACAGAGCCTGTTTAGTTCAGAAAACTCTTTTTATGTAAACAAATTTACGTAATATCCAAAAGTGAGAAAGACAATTTATAGTGTGCGGCAGGAGAGGTGATTGGTCAAACACAGGACTTTTACCCAGGAGAACGGTGTTTGTGTCCTGTGTTGTTGTTTTTGAAGTGACATTTGTATTATCTGTACTTATGTTACATTTTTGACATAAGTATTTTACTTTGTTTTTGTACTCACTTTAAGCCCAATCATGATGTACTTCCTAAACCTAACTAAGCGGTTTTGTTGCCTAAACCTCGCTGCGGCTGTTACCATTGTTTTGTTCTCTAAACATAACCACAACCATTTGTCATATACAATGTAGATGACACACGAAAAGCCTTTTCACAACGATAATCCCTTGGCTTGAAATGACACTTGAAAATCTTGAAATGCATATCATGACATGTGGGATGTCCTTAAAAGTGACGTGTTATTTATACGCCTTCCCAAGAGATTACGCCGGCAATTTGTAATTGTGAGACTGGGTTTTTTAACTTTTCAACCTGAATGATACATTTTAAAATGTAATGACTCTTCTTTACTGTGTGTTTGATAATAAATTACAATATTCAAATGGTGGTTGGCAGCTAATACGAAAAGTAGCTACTCAAACCAGTGCTGTAATGAGGCTGGTGTTTTTATTTGATATTTTTCATATTATCAACCAAGTTACTGGTAAAACAGTGAAATACAATCCAGGAAGTCTAGTTAGATTAGCAGTTTGTTACCAATTGGCATCAACAAGAATGTTCTTCTTCAAGTGGTTCAACATGTGGAATCATGTTTACAGAGGTCCTTATCATAATGTTGAGCAAGGTTTAAAGGATTTTTTTCTACAGCATTTGCACTATCCACACAACAGAAGGAGAATAGAAAAAATAATTTGTGCACTATTTGCTAGACTCGCAGAATCTTGATGTGATTGACAGCCATAAACACCTACATACATAAAGTTGAGTTCAAAGGGGTTCATTTGCATCCCCAACAAGATGGTTTATGACAATTTCCCAGCTGTTCACTGTGGGAAACTTTCTAGAGATAATGATCCTCCCTGACAGATTTAGTGCAATCAAACTTGTTTCTGCAGGTTCTTTTTCATTGAGCATACTCCACCATAACAAGGACATTTTCAAAGCTAAGAAGTGAGACTGTGTGCAATTATAGGAAAAAGCTTGTGTGTCCAAGAGTAAGTTTAAAAGGATGATAACACGGTGGGATTGCCATGAGTTTGTGAAATTATTGAAGTGCTTCTTAAAGAGGCAGTACGCTGAAATGTCAGCCGGGTCTCCTAAAAATAACGTTCACATACAACAAAACTGCATTTTCAAATATCTTTGGAGGGAAACATATTTTTTCCTGGATTACGTTTGTTTTTGACAGATCACAAATATGTTTCTAATCATAGTCTTGGGAAATCCACGCAGAGAGGAAGTTGGGGACTTTCACCTTGGTGACAGCTGTTCGTGTCCATGTGAAGTCAAAAGTTTGTCATTTCAATTTACATCCAAATTAAATAACATAACAATCATACTTATTTTAAGGCAAACCATTTTGTTTTTAATCAAACGTAACCCATTGGTTTGTTGTGTTTTTATTTAATTTTTTATTTACGAGTTATAACCATGTGTTTAAAACTGTGATCATAATCGGAAGGAAATATGTTTCCCTCGAAACATAATTGAGAATGTAGTTTAGTTGTATGGGAACCTAATTTTGTGGGAGACATGGTTGAACATGTCTTGCTTTGTCACAAGTTACTCCCCAGTTGAACAACCATATCAGAGTTAAGGATTAAATTGTGATTTCTGTCCATTTGGTTTTATTTTTATGTTTTTTCCAATGATCAGCCCTCAGACAGATGTAGCTGGAATGTTTGAAGTTGTCCAAAGGAAGAGAGAAACCCAGGCTAGGAGAGATAAAAAAAGAGACAGAATGACAGATGGAATGAGAGACACCAGTGATTCATAGCATGTCAAAGAGCCTTGTGATGGTGAGGGGAAAAAAAGAGAACCTCGATCTCACCCCGAGAACAGTGGCATTGTTGTTCTCTTGTTCATTATTCCAACTGCATGTGGTGTGCATTTTGATGGGACGTGGGGTAAATGTTTGAACTGGTAAACCTTACATCTCAATTTGTAACAACAAAAAGGCAGTGGCATGGAATTACACTGGATAGATTTGCTTGTCGGGCAAATAACTGGAAAAAGGAACTATGTTTGCTGAGTGCATGTTGAGGTTATTATGTTATTTTATTACATTGACGACAATCCAAAAATACAATGGGCATTTTAGTATTTTATTTAATCTGTGGTGCAAATAAAAACTATGAAAGAACACAATATATTATAGCCACTTTGAACATATAGTTAAATAAAACATTTGTTTTAGCAACTTCCTGTAAAAGTGGGGCGCTGCAGTTTTTAGCAAACGTTACTCAAACACCAACAAATAGTGCATTTGTTGGAGATGATTTTCAGCCACAAATTAATAGGCATGAGTCAATGGGATTGACTCAAAATGAACTGTGTTCATGGTAAAGAACATCTCACCCAGTGCAAAAATGTGGCTCACTAAACAACACTTAAGGTCTACAGAAGAGTAGGCTATATCAGGCTTTGGCTGCACAGGCAATGCTTATGAGTCATTTCAATCTTGGTCTTTGATTATCTGAGAGCAAGGAAAATATAGATTATCGTCTGCCTTAAAAAGACAGTGAAAGCCATTAAATGCTGTCTAACAGATAATGACCAATACTTCTACATTCCAGTGCTAAAAAAAAAGCAGAAAGAAGCAGAAAGATACAAGCCAATAAAGCACTTTAGCAATTTAACTGATCCTTCACATTCCTTACAAACTGTAATACTGCTGTGTAATTGAAGGATAGCGCTTCACTCTAATCCAACTGAGTCTCAAGATTGCAATCCTTTTCCAAACACAGGCCAGGCCAATCGACAGCACAATTGATTTTCTGATTAATGTCCCAGCCCACCAACTAGCATTGAAGCCTAGAGACATAATTTCCTTGTGAGCATGATCAATAGCTCCATCAACATGAATAAATGCTCAAAGAAAAGACGCTTTGTTTAGTTAGGGCACCGAGGCCAAAAACCAAAGCTTTTGCAGGTTCATGGAATTAAGTCAATGAGTGCATGCTGGGAAAATAACACGAAAAGATAACAATGCAGAGGACACAAAAAGATTGAATACAAACAATAAGAGATTCAAAGTTTGTAAGTTATGCTAAATGCTCTCTTGCACAATGCTTTGTGTTCAAGAAAACACACAGAAACTAATTCAATACAGGCATTCAGGTGATCTCGACCTGCGTGTAACATTCGCTGGTGATTACCGTGCTACATGGAGGTAGGGAAGCTGCCTCGGTGCTGGACTGCTGACCTCTCACTAGCTTGCCTTTACACGATGAGCAGAGATAAAATATGTAGCAGGCAGTCGTCTAATTTTAGCTCCGGGCTCTTCCATCATCACTTTCTAAGTTTGTGCTTAAAAAAGGTATCTTGGACTCATCATCATCTCCTGAATATATTACAGGGTAATAGCTACAGTGGAAGACAGACATGCGGTTGGCGACTTTGGCCTGAAAAGATCTGAGGTATATAATATAATGTAACATACAGAGCAGATATCTCTCTGAAAATGCAATTTAATTTAATTTGGACTTGGATATGTTCATCATAATTGAAGCATCTTTGTTTTCTCAAATGCCCACTGATTTCCAAATGTTCACTAAATGCTTCCAACATAAAAACTTCCACTATCATTTGTTGTCGCAGTCCCTGGTGTTGTAAAGCAACACTAAACAAAAGCTGTGATTCATTTGTAGTATGCCCAGGACCAGTGCTGGTTCCAGCCTCTGATGACTTTGAGAGAATAATTAAAGTGTGGGCTGAGTGTTGCTCGGGGATATTTTACATGCAGTAGAAGGGATGGGACTGTGAAGCGGCCAGAGATATTGATTACTGCTGGGATTACAGCACCATGAGCATCGCTCTCAGTCCAACAATGTAATCATCAGCCTTCTACTTATAATGCGCAGGTCGCCACCACCTCACCAGGGGAGGGAAGGAAAGAGGCAGAGGGAGCAGTGCAAGTGGACGCAGAGCAGATGGATAATGTTTCATCTGCCATTGTCCTTCAACTCTTGATGAATTTAAGGTTGAAATTTGCAGACTGGGAATTCGTTTTTAAAGAAGCTAGGAGCGGTGTCACACAGGAATCACTAGGATATCAGTGTCTGGTGTGTATTTATCGTCAAAAATATCTTTAGGAAATAATTGTTTTGTCTAACACCTGCTCTGTTAAATGAATTACATCCATTCCTGTGGAATGAGGCTGTATTCTTCCCAGAGTTTAAGCCGATTGTTTCTCCTTTGCTCAGTGACTGTCACCATAGCTGCTAGCTCTAGATTGGATTCAGGGAGAGCATTGATGTAAGTTGGCAGATACTTTTATTAAAAAAAAGCTCCTCTTTGAGAGTTTAATCTTCGAAATGCATGACAGTGCTGATCCAGCAGTTTTCCCTTACTTTTAGACTAATATTTTTCACAAAACTATCATCTTACTCAATGAGAGCTGCATATATATTCATACGCAGATATCTATCAACCATTTATTTTAAGATGTTCCAAACTACAAAGTGCAACCTCCTAGTCATCCCTCTCCACCTTCAGCATTGCATCAGTGGCTTTATTTTTCATTAGTGTGATGCATTTCTTGTGGATCTTGTTGTGTAGGAAGAGTAAGTAAGATGCTTCATCCTAATCAGATTTTTTTTCCTTATACGTAGGTAATAGATATTCTGATACACCAATAAAACAAAAGCAGTATAAAAGATGTTGATACACTGCACCTTCAAGTTTGAATCTATGTGACTTTTTTGTCTGGAAGTTTATCACCAAAATGTACAACAGAGATTCATGTAGCTTTTTACATAAATACAAGTATGTACAGTAGATGTAAATGCATACAGATTTTTTTTTTTAAAGATTTTAACTTTTAGATATCTCCATAAACATTTACTAACTTTCTGTAATTTTCTGTTTAATTAAATATACAAATGTTGGATAAAGCCAGGTTCAACATTTTGTTAACATTTTGTCGAAATGTTAGAGGCAATATCACTTTGTAACACTCAATTTAAACAGATATTGACATGTTTTTAGGAATAAAATGTTCTATTAATCACCCTATGAATAATATATGAACAAACCCCTCTGTGAAAACCTTCAGAACATTGATAGGAAAAAAGCTGGAAGTTTGGTGTATGTAAGTAATACTAGAGATATCAGAGTATGAGAAAAAAGAATTTTGAGAAAACTGCCTTTAAAAATATACATTGTAAAATCCCATACATTTTTACAAGACATTACAGGTTAATAGGGTGAAAAAACGTTTATACTGTATCTGTGACATATTTTTAAGGCCTCTTGAGATTTAAAGTCACATTTGTCAATGTACAGCCATACACTTCCTTTATTAATATTTGACATTATTGTGGACGCGGCACAGTCAGCTTAGTAATTGTTCTTTGTTTGAATGCACTTGCACTTTGAAGAGGAAGTGCTCTCGAGACGGTCAAGGGTATTTCTTGGAGTTCTTTGAGGCGCCGTAGCCCTGGGGCGTCCCTTGAAACAACTTCCCATCTGAGGCAGAGAAGCCGGGACATCTGAAGCAAGCGGGCCAGGTGACATCATGGTGTTCCTGTCTTCTCCTTGCAAAGTGTCACACTTGCCAACTGTCTTGCAAACTTTCCTGCAACTTCTTGACATGGATTCTTATATAAATGTTACTGCTACTGGAGTGGAAGGCTTAGTTGTAGTATGCAAGCTTACCTGTGGTTTTATCATATCTACTCCATATAAAAGGCCCTTTGTTTGCATTTACTCTGTATAACCCACACAGCAGTACATTCTTTCTCTGTACGCCCACACTAATTATTAGAAAAGACAGCATTTTTATTTTAGTTTTTATTGGGTAAATTGACAAAAACAGAGTGTATGTCCTCTATTAACGTTTGCATGTGTGTTGCATGCTGGGCCATATTAACTGATTTATCAGCAGATGGCACTTACCAGTTGGTTTATCATCATCGAGGTGAGACAGCAGTCCATGCTGTCAATACTCAATCGAGTCATGCCTGGTGGTGGTGGTGAGGGTGGTGGGGATCTGGACTTGATCCTGGATAATGACACCATCCAGCCTCATATGGGGAAAAGTGGAGCTACTTTCCCTCGGGGCAGTGGGAGGGGAGGTAGATAAGCATCCTCTCTGTGGCTTCCATCTGACTGAAATAGGATGACCATGAAGAAACTGTGGGTGTTACTAAGGTTGTTTTTAGGCACAAATACAGAGACTAAAACCCTCTAATGCAATCAAGAATTTCCTGCAAAGACAGAGATTTTATTTATACAAATTTGCTTTGCAAGACGTGTGTCTCTCAACTTCCTCAAACAGAGAACAAAAATAGGCTCCTCAAAACAAAACACTAATTCTATCTGAAGTACAGCTGGAATGTAAGCACCAGTAATTGTGTTGGGTAACCCCTTACAGATGCCAGTCAGAGAGATTACACCATTTGTTTAAATACAGCCTGGTCAAAAGGATAAACTCAAATCAAACGAAACTGAATTGCCACCTCAGTTTCCACCGTCTGTGTGTTTGCGCTGGCAGCAGAAAACAAGGACAACTGGCACAATATTGACAATCATCAAACACAGATGTTCAAACCCATGCAAAGGTATTGCTGCTTATTTGGTTGTGGTCCAATGTGCAGAACTAGATAAGAAAACAAAAAATGAAAACAATGCTTATCAGTCATATGGTCAAAACAAGAGTAAAGTTTTCAACAGGCTCTCACAAAATGCAACGGGTTTCCTACTTGGAAAACATCCCCATTTAGAAGGTTTTAATCAACCAAGTGTTAACAACTAGGTTACACTGCAATTTGTGATCAATTAGCGCGCTCCTAATGCACCAAAAATGAATCAACTGGTTGTGAAAGTGAACAAAACATCCACTTCATGCTTGATCTGCATCATGAAAGACAGATAAGGCAGGAGTGTGAATTCCTTTGTTTAGGGAAAAGAGTGACTGCAGGGCTTCTCTGAGGTGGCACTTGTCATTGAAGGAATGGAGAGAGATAACCTGGGGGCCTGCAGATAAGTGAATCTAAAGACCTCAATAAAGCCTGAGCCAGGAGAGGAGGAAGACGGAGGCAGGTATTAGTCCATCCATCATTTCCTTCACCCGATCAGAGACTACAAAAATATACCACTCACCTAATATGCCTAGTTCTCTCTATCTTTGTCATCAGTGGCTTCAGATAACCAGTAGAGGCTAATCCCCGGATGATTCGTGACTGGAGGTGGTGGGCTAGATGAGTTTACTACTGGAGGGTCATATTCTCTAGGGTTAAAGGACAATACCACTTTTTATAATATTACAATCACACCCCAAGTTTATTATCTAATACAAACCACTTATTTGTCATTATTTGGTTACCCTATTTAGTTACTACTGATTTTATGAAAACATTATACATTTCCTTAAAGCCCCTGAAAATTTGGTTTAGCATGGAATACTTGAGCAACAATCAGAGTCAAAGTTCATAAATACCACGATTTCAGCTTCTAAACAAACACTTTTTATTGACAGCATCATGCCAACTGATGATTTACTTAAAAACCTGTGGGCCATGCAAGCTAATACAAAATAATTTGTATGCAGTTGCACCCGAAAGAAAACTCAGCAAAAGTGCCCCCTTGGATGCCCTTTTAATGGATAAAATATGATAAAGTGTAGAGGCAAGTTTGACATGTCTAACAATGGCTGGTTCTGTAGAAATGTGTTCAGAGAATATCCATTCATTTTCCTTACACTTTAAGGAAAAGCAACAGATCCAAGATGTGGCAAAAAATATATAATTATGAAACAACAATCCCTCATGAAACACAGGTGACATAATGCAAAATGAAGGAATCATTCATTTGATAACCTTAGAGCAAATAGTCATGCAGTCTTGTATTTTCAGCACTTAGTATTCAGCTGTTGTGTGTCAAAGTGACACTGGAAATATTGTAATTACAAATGGAGCACAAACTAATTTGTAAAAGTATCTGGTAAACATTATGACGGTATTTATTGGTGGGTGAGTCAGACTTTTCTTTGATATCAAAGTTGCATGAATGTGATGTTGAAGGATGGGCAGATGTTGTGTCAAGAAAATCGTACAAATCTGTAAAGGTACTGTAAATGTATTGCGTTGTTATTAAAATACATTGCAAACATGCTGAAACATATTGCAGTGATTGGTGGTTGTAAACGAAAGCGACACATGGCTCATGGTTAATCTTTATGGTTATATTGTGACATAGTATATTTACAGTGCGATACATATTCTGTCCCTTCTTTGGTGTTGCCTTTGCTGCTGATGGAAGAGATCTCACCGGCAAAGGAGTGGAATGATTTAAACTGTACTGTTTTTTTTTTTCTGTTTTGATTTTTCATGAGCACCAACAGTAATGCTTGAAATACTGTCATGCTTATTTACTACTGATCCATAGTATCGCTGAAATTTATGCTTTTCTAAACTAAAATGTTTTTTTGTTTTTTTTTAAATATTCAGAGCAATGTATAGATATTGTGGAGTCATGACTTCCTGAGCGGAGAATGAAGTCACTCTATGTGTGTTGTTATCTGAGCTTCTCCTAGCTTTGTTGACAAAGCCGTGCCGGCCGTGCGTGTTTTTATTGCATGTTCGTGCATGTGAGCGTGCCCCACTGGCTAGCTCATGCTGCCGCTCTGCATTGCTCTCATACGGCGGTTACAGCTGATAACGGTGTTGTTGCAGAAGCGTAACACCCACCCTCCGGTTCCCCCTCATGTAAGCAGTGTTGGTGTGTTAGCTCTGTCTACGCTCTTAGCTGCGAACCGCCGACTCAGCCCTCGCCATGTTGAGAGCCATGTGGAAGCAGTAGAAATAGATATATTATTTGATTAATTAATTAATTAAGTTAAACCACATTTTTAAATGGTATTTGGCAGAAATAAATATGCAATAATGCACATTTGATTGGCCATTCTGAGTCAAAATCCATGTGTTTTTACATGCAGTCCACCCTTAATAGACTGTTTAAATATTCCCTTGCAATGGTATGGTTTGCTTTTAAAAAATCCACCCAAAGGCCTACATAGCCACCCATCAAAGCATGACAGGAATGTTGCTGAGACTTGCAGCGGAAACATCAATAGCAAGCTGACCTTTGTCACAACCTACACGACATTTAGCGTCTTACTTTAAGGTCATTGTGAGAGATCCTGGTTGTTCCTGCCCCATTTGATCTTTTATTGTGGGCTTTGATGAGGAGTATTAAAACAGGTCATTCGCTTTATGTCCCTCTTTGTCCCATCAGCAGGCGGATGATGTTGGCTTCACTAAAACTCAAGCCAGAGGTCGACATCAGTGAATTAATTGTGGAGTGTGAGAGGCGCTATTCCCGGACAACATATTGATTCTGCAATGTTGAATATGCTAAACATTTGTCTGACAGAGAGGCTTTGAAAATCAGTGATGCTACCTCCCCAGAATACCTGTGAATCTGTAGGTGACTGCGATCAATTACACTGCTAATAAAGGATGCAGAATAGTGGTCATTGAGTATTTCATTATGTGGTCCTCTGCTTTTGTCCCAACCAATTACCATGTTAAATACATTCTTGATTAAAAATCTTAATACCTTTATTATTGATGTTTGCTTTTGTACTGAGTAGGTTTCAAAATGGCTTTTCCAGCTTAGACGTGTAATCTCCTCATAGGGAAGATGTGTGTGCACAGTCTCATATATATATATGGTTGTGTGTATGTACAAACTCTTATAGGAGTACAACTTTCTGCCTTTGTTTTCTCTATAACTTTCTCTAAAAGCCTAGAACAAAGTCTTGTAATTTTTATTCTTGGCATTTAATGTTTGTAATCTTATTTTAAGGTTGAATACTAAGATTTAATTGACCAATCAAGGCATCTTTTTTTCAACACAAGTTCCTTCTTCTTAACTAATTTTCCATCTGGAGCTCCTTCTGTGTAAAGACTTTTGCTTCTGGTGACATCTGCTGGTGTTGAGTTTGGGGGAAACTTCACAGAGTAAAGAAGGGTGGTTAGGAGTACTAAAGCAAAAGTTTGGTCCCTGCCAAATCCCAGCTGATTTGTGCCCAACTATCCATCCTGTCATACCTATCATGTCAAAGTGCCTTGAGCAAAACAACACAAAATAAGTTTTGGCAGTCAATATTTGAGTTCCTTTTGGTTTTAGACAACCAGCCTTGTATTTCAACAAACCAGATTGTTTCCGCCAGCCAAAAGCTCTGCAGGGTACCTTGTCCTTTTTTGATGTTGAACTTTATCCCGTTGACCTGAGTGCCTGTGAGTCTACAGCCTGTCATTACTCTGAAGTCTGAGGGGAAATGTTCCTCAGGTTCCAGCAGTGTGAAATGGAATGACTGTAAAAACCTGTTTAATTGCCTCTATTTCCATCTGAGGCCCGATTCTGGATTTTTGTTCCGCTGCAGAGTGAGACGCCCCCAAACTGTGCGGCCTTCTGTGATGTAGAAGACATGCATTTGATATCCAATCATACTGTAGCAATGCTGTGGGAATCCTTGGCAGGGAGAAATGTAGAAGTTTCCTTTTGATTCTTGGAAATGGAGTGCAGAAAAATGCAGGTTTTCAGATCTTTTGGATTTTTAATTATTAACCCCCTACTGCTTGCTTCAATGTGAAAGTTACTGTCAGAGTTAGTGATTAGTTGTGCACATTATGACATCAAACAGGCATCTTCCAGCAAATTTCAATGAGTCATTTGTATCTTGAATCATCTTTAAACTTTTCAGTAAATTGTTGGTGGTTTTCATTTTATATATTGATCCTTGTATGTGGAGAAGCGTGGTGAAACAAGAAGTACATAAAGTGAGCTGAAGTCAGTGCAGGTGAAGCCAATGAGTCAAGTTAGAAATCATAAATCCACACTTCTATCTAACTCCACATCCTCCGTTTTTAACACAGGCTTTCTGTCAAACAACTTGGTTGCTGTCAGTTGAGTAACAAGTTACTGCCCAATACTGCACATTACTTAGGGTGAAGACACTAACTGCAGTTTTACTGATTTTCACCACACACCAACAACAAACCTGACAAGCACCAATCACCCACAGCATGCTGTTTAGAAGTTACAGACTGCAGTTATATATGCACAATATGTCATTTTCTGCCTCTAGGGGTCTCTCAATCAAAACAACAACAAAAAAGTTTGGTGATGTTGTGAAGTAGTGTGGGATCATGAGAGTTGTTGTCTCCACCACCATGCAGTCAGTTTCTGCCGATTAGGATTCCTTCAGTGTTTGTCGTTCAGGAGCCGAATTATCGGCAGAAGCATGGGTGGAGCCAGATGTTGTAAACTTTCGGGGCTCTACCCGGACCTTAAGGGCATCCTCCCCCAGGGGAAATGTTTCCCCTCATTTCAGCAGCTTAATGCGCTATTTTTCAAGCCATTTAATGATGAAATGCCTAAGAATCTAAGATAGTTGCTAATGAAAAAGATAATCCTGTATACAGCCTGTCATATTTTATATCTAATTTTTACTGTTTTCATCATTCTGAACCATAATACAACAAACGTTAATGATGATTCATTTTCGCTCCTGCCACTTGAAAAGACGCACAAATTGTCTGATGTTACTATAGAGTAGGAATTTGGCATAAACAGCATCATCAATAATAAAACATATTTACATTATGCTGGAATAACAGCTCACTGAATTAAGACAACAAAAATCTGCTATATTTGAATTGAATTGTCATAATTTGGGCTGCTGTAATTGATAATCATAGTTCCTCAACAATGCCAAGTAAAAGTGGTCATCACTACTTTAGGCCAACAGAGGAACATTTACTCAATTATATTAGATTTCTTCAGGGAATAGTAGTAGTAGTATAGAACAATCTCTCATGACAGCAATTTGAGGGGCAGGATGTTGCTCAAGGACCCTTCAACATCTCTGAGCCACAGCCGCACCAAATGAAATGGAACGTTTAAAATGATGGATATATCTAGGTTTGAATATTGTGGTATCACCTTAGAAGTGGTAAATTTACTGTGAACAAATAGAGAATACTTAAACTGTACGGCAGAGGACGACAGAATACTGTTGAGAGTGAATGAGAGAATAAACCTAGTAGCATTCAGCTCATTATGCTTCCTCTACAAACTGGGTCAGAATCAAAGGTCCATTGGGGAAAGAGTGCTAACCACCCAGATCAGAGTGGCCAGAACACTTTCTCTAATA
The DNA here is from genome assembly GCF_023349555.1 of Cebidichthys violaceus. Taxonomy (NCBI): domain Eukaryota; kingdom Metazoa; phylum Chordata; class Actinopteri; order Perciformes; family Stichaeidae; genus Cebidichthys; species Cebidichthys violaceus. The sequence continues at coordinate 12,600,292 of NW_027176964.1, forward strand.
GGCCTTTGAGAGGCCTCATTAGCCGCGCACATTTGAACCAAGATATGCAACACGTAGCAAACTTCAAATTCAAACATGCTCCACTCTGAATACACACAAACAAGAAATGCAAATGATTGTGCAACGAATTGCGATCTTGCACATATACTGGAAACCAATATCAGAAAAAGCACCCATACCCATACAAGCCCTTGCCCTCCTGATTTTGGGAATATTGTCAAGTACATTGAGATAAATATAGTAAAAGAATTAAATGGAGCAATGACAATGACAAAATTGATAACTAATATTACTAAATATTTAGGCCTGCATTTTTCAAGTCTGGAAATTGCTAATATACATGTTGACCATATTTAGAATGGCAGAAATCCTCAGTGAATCATGGTTGTTAGATTGCTGGGCTTTTATTTCTCTATCCTCGTCTCTCTTATTTCTTTATGCACTGTGCATTGCACCTACTACACAATACAAACCAGCCATTCCTCCAACTAACATCATTGTCATGCAGCAGCTCTCAGTTCAGTCATATTCTCCCCTCACATCTCCGAACCAAAGCCCCCTCACAAAGCCTTATAAAAAATCTGTGCCCCGGGAGGGAGCAAACTGCGGAATACCAAAGCATGCCAGGTGCTGCGTTTAAAAAAGCAGGACTCTGCTTAAACAGAGATGCATTATTTAAAAGATAACTGAGAGGCATAAATAGAGTGAATGCATGACAAGGCACAACAATCTGTAGCCCCTAATAGGCCCCTAGTGGTCTGAGTGTGGTCTTCTCGTGAAAGATCAGTCGTCTCGGTCCCCCTCTGGCTCAGGATAACATGCTGTTTGTCTTAGTTTGTCCTTGAGCAGCTATTTCCCAGTCAAACCACGATGATTTAGCCCAGTCAGGCTGCAAAATGAAATCATAGAGCTGTGTTGGATGGCAATAAATGCTACCATAGCTACTCTATTGGGCACTGTTGGCCATGATGCCACATAGGAACTTTGATCTTTTTTATTCAAGACGTCAAGGTCAAAACAATTATAGACACAATGCTGTGCTGTGTGTGTGTGTGTGTGTGTGTGTGTGTGTGTGTGTGTGTGTGTGTGTGTGTGTGTGTGTGTGTGTGTGTGTGTGGTCGTCTCTGCTGATTGAATGAATCATTCTCTATGATGAGACATAGATGACTTTATTAACATTTGCAGGACAGATTAAACTTCCATTTGAACCGTTGTGCAGTATCCCCTGTTGGTTCCTGCAGTACCTGAAATCCAGCTATCATCACCCTTGGCTCACTCTCAAAATCACATCATTGTCATGTGAAACATTCGCTACAAAGACAGCTACGCCAAGCTGCAAGCACATGGCAGAAAATGAATCGCTCGGAGTCAGCCATGTGGCGGGCAAATGCCCAACTAGCTGCCACAGAGAGAGATAACATAGACTGAGTCACTGACGCTGTGACTCACAATCCATTCGGGGTTATATCCAAATGTGAGCGGCAACCTACAGAGAGCCAGATGACCATCAAACACATGCTAAAAAGATTTAAAAAGAATACCTAATTAGCTTTCTGTGTTGCTCATTGATTATGGAGGTAATATCCAGCAGGGCTTCACTTGTCCTAATCAGCAGGCTAATGCCTTTAATACAGTTGTTGATGAAGTCAGTTCCGCATTTAAGGCACTCTAAGGCTCTTCAATTGCACTTTACTCAGGTCTTATACCTCTCTAGGCTCTAGTGAGCAATCCTCGCAGATTGCTAGAGTGCAGGTGTGCCACAGAGACTCACATCTCATTAAAAAGGTGTATTACCCCCTTCCTGTCTCCTTTTCTCCACTCCTACCCAACCCTGCTGTAACCATATGGACCCCATACCGACTCTCATTATACAGCATGAACTAAATTCATTCCCGGTGAAGACAAGGAGGGCCCAAAAGTGTTTGCATGTTCAGGGTGGCATGTTAATAATCAGATCTGGGGTTGGAAAAAGGCTGTTATGCTGTCTCATTAAATCATGGATGCTACAAGGGGTTGATATGGCTTATTGAGATGTGAGAAGGGTTCTATTACCTGGCACTATGATCACTATGATCAGGTTATCCCAGTATTAAAACATTTACTGAATCTGTTATAACTGTTTGCAGTGGGAGTTGTTATGGTGCAAATTCCAGCAAAATAACATCATTGTGAAAACCAATACATTTTGTCTGATATTGTCTTTATTTAAACAAAGGCTATTTGAATATAGATGAGACAATCAGCCAATCACGCATGCTGTACTTATACTGCATTTGAAGCAGTATGCAGCGCCGTATTTACTCGTTAAACTTGTTTGGCCATAAATCATTTGGGCAATCAGTCATGGGTGTTTAAATAGATTTTTTTTAATATATATATATACACTACCGTTCAAAAGTTTGGGGTCACATAGAAATGTCCTTATTTTTCAAAGAAAAGCACAGTTTTTTTCAATGAAGATAACATTAAATTAATCAGAAATACACTCTATAAATTGTTAATGTGGTAAATGACTATTCTAGGTGGAAACATCTGGTTTTTAATGAAATATCTACATAGGTGTATAGAGGCCCATTTCCAGCAACTATCACTCCAGTGTTATAATGGTACATTGTGTTTGCTAATCGCCTTAGAAGACTAATGGATGATTAGAAAACCCTTGTGCAATTATGTTAGCACAGCTGAAAACAGTTCTGCTGGTGAGAGAAGCTATGAAACTGGCCTTCCTTTGAGCTAGTTGAGTATCTGGAGCATCACATTTGTGGGCTCAATTATACTCTCAAAATGGCCAGAAAAAGAGAACTTTCATGTGAAACTCGCCAGTCTATTCTTGTTCTTTGAAATGAAGGCTATTCCATTCAAGAAATTGCGAAGAAACTGAAAATGTCCTACAACAGTGTGTCCTACTCCCTTCAGAGAACAGCACAAACGGGCTCTAACCAGAGGAGAAAGAGAAGTGGGAGGCCCCGGTGCACAACTCAGAAAGAAGACAAGTATATTAGAGTCTCTCGTTTGAGAAATAGACGCCTCACAGGTCCTCAACTGGCAACTTCTTTAAATGGTACCCGCAAAACGCCAGTGTCAACGTCTACAGTGAAGAGGCGACTCCGGGATGCTGGCCTTCTAGGCAGAGTGGCAAAGAAAAAGCCATATCTGAGACTGGCCAATAAAAAGAAAAGATTGAAATGGGCAAAAGAACACAGACATTGGACAGAGGAAGATTGGAAAAAAGTGTTATGGACAGACGAATCAAAGTTTGAGGTGTTTGGATCACACAGCAGAACATTTGTGAGACACAGAACAGGTGAAAAGATGCTGGAAGAGTGCCTGACGCCATCTGTCAAGCATGGTGGAGGTCATGTAATGGTCTGGGGCTGCTTTGGTGCTGGTAAAGTGGGAGATTTGTACAAGGTAAAAGGGATTTTAAATAAGGAAGGCTATCACTCCATTTTGCAATGCCATGCCATACACTGTGGACAGCGCTTGTTTGGAGTCAATTTCCTCCTACAACAGGACAATGACCCAAAGCACACCTCCAAATTATGCAAGAACTATTTAGGGAAGAAGCAGGCAGCTGGTATGCTGTCTGTAATGGAGTGGCCAGCACCGTCACCAGATCTCAACCCCATTGAGCTGTTGTGGGAGCAGCTTGACCGTATGGTACACAAGAAGTGCCCATCAAGCCAATCCAACTTGTGGCAGGAGCTTCAGGAAGCGTGGGGTGAAATTTCTACAGATTACCTCAACAAATGAACAGATAGAATGCCAAAGCTCTGCAATGCTGTAATTGCTGCAAATGGAGCATTCTTTGACGAAAGCCAAGTTTGAAGAACAAAATTAATAGTTCAAATAAAAATCATTATTTCTAACCTTGTCAATGTCTTGACTATATTTTCTATTCATTTTGCAACTCATTTGATAAATAAAAGTGTGAGTTTTCATGGAAAACACGAAATTGTCTGGGTGACCCCAAACTTTTGAACGGTAGTGTATATATATATATATATATATATATATATATATATATATATATATATATATATATATATATATATATATATAATTTGTGCAGTTTTCTATTTCTTAGAAAACGTTTAAGACCCACAATTCATTATTTTCTACTTTTTTTTTTTACTAACAGATCACAGATAACGTTCTAGTTATGCACACACACACGCGTGCTAACGGACTTCACAGAGGCAGTCACTTTATGAACAACAATCATTCAACAAGTGTGTGGAAACAAAATGGAACCAGTTCCATGAGATGCAATACTGAAGCAAAACCAGCAATACAAATTCCAATGTTTCACTCACCAATGACCTTCACTTGAAGAAGAAATCCATCCTCCTGTCCTTTTGGATGAATTTTTCAATATTCTGGTCATTAGGCTGATCCCTGGTTTTCAGATCCAAGAGAACTTGCTTCTCAATAGCTATGGAAGCTAATGCAGAGTCTGGATTGTCCTGTTGTGTTTCTCTCAAATGCCTTTTTTAACTACGTCCATCTTTTCATTAAAATGTCTTGAAAAGAGCACTGTTAATAAATCTGCGATAATATCATCTCCGTCTGCGACAATATCTTCTCCACCGACTGCGTCAATATTATCTCCTCCTGTTGCCATTTTTGGCGTTGGCTATCGATCGGATGGAGGATATTCTGCCCAGAGACTCATAGAAAAATATCTGATTGGTTGCATTTTTTTCCCAACACAAAACAACTCAAATGTACAAAGCATCTAGAACGAAAAAAAAACAGAAACAAGTCAGTGTAATTTTATTTTATTGTATTTATAGAATTATTCAGATACATTAAAAAAAAAAAAAAATGTATCTGAGGATTCCAGGGCCTTCTCTGAATACCTTGAAGGCCCGGACATTTTGCCAATGATCATATAAGCTAAGTTGCAGCTACAGCTGTCTGAGATGTTCTTTCTATTTCTTAAAGGTACAGTGTGTAGCCTTGCGGGTGATTCATTTGTAAACATGGAATGTAATATATATATATATATATATATATATATATATATATATATATATATATATATATATATATATATATATATAACTATCTTCTCATTAGTGTATAATCCTCTTAAACTAAGAATCATTGTATTTCCACTAGCTTAGAATGAGCCCTTCATATCTACATGGGGAGCGGGTTCACTGGGTCTAGCCAGAGCCTTTCACATATTTACAATACCTGAAGGCCACTTTAGTGGCTCCTAAAGAAGTGTTATTGTGGTTAGGTTGGCCTCTGAGCGAGGTGAAGGGCGTTACTATGGTTTTGCACTCAGCAGCTCAAGTTACTGCAGTCTTGGAAGGGGACGAGTGAGCGGAGCGGTATTCAGGTGGTTGCAATCTGCAACCACAGCGCTAGATACCATCAAATTCTACAAACTGTGCCTTCAATGGAAAAACTTTGTGAAACGCTCCTCGATACATTGTTTTTTTCTTTTATAAAGTGGCTAAATTGTGATTATATAGCCATTGTCACAATTCTATATTGAAAATGATTTTAGACAAACTATTTTTGCACAATTAGTAAACAACACTGATCAGTCATTTCATCCTTGGATCATGTTACGCTGCCGCCAGCAGTAGTCAGATCTGTGACCAAGCAATTGTTGATAAACAACTTTTATTTGTTTTGTGATTGTTGATTTGTTTTAAGTTGAATTATATTTTTCTGCGATTAGATTACATCTAACTAAGCTAGCTGTCTGAGGCTAATGTGTTGCTAGTACCACATTCTAAACCAGTGGTTCTCCACTGGTCTCGCTGCGGGACCCACCATCACCCCTTAATGACAAGCCGCGACCCAAATTTTCAACTTCTCAAATGTATTTAATTTAATTTAACTGAACCTGAACTGAAAATGTCCTCTGCAGTCGTAGTAGTAGGGAGCTCTCTTGTGCAGAGAAATTGTTCCCGTCAGTCCCCGTCCCACACGTTTCACTTAAACGAGTAAACCTGCTTTGTTTGTTATGTCTGTAGATTTGACCATTTGTAATGCAAAATGACCACTTGCCTTAATTCGAGTTGTGGTCTGTTGTTTGTTCTGTCTTCAATTCTCCTAGTGTCATTTGACAGAGGTATAGTTTTCAGTTTATTGATCCAACAAATGCCGCTTCAGTTTTGATGGCTTCATGCTTTCTTGTGGCAGAATCTCGCTGCACAAAACACACTGAGGTTTTTGTCCTCTTTTGTCCTCAATCCATATCTCATGTAGTCGGTGTCGTACTTGCGTTTCGCTCAATTAGCATATGAAAACAAACTTTGCGGGTGTTCTTATATACTGTGAAATGGGTGTGGCATGGGCATGGCAAAAGACATATCATAATATTTCTAATATATAGTCACATTCACATTAAATATATTTAGATACACTTGAAAATAGATTTTGAATGCCTTTCTTGTATGTGTACTAAAAGTTTTGATTTATTTTTCATACATTTTTTACATTTTTGAGACATAACCTTGCTCTCACCATACAGCAGTCTGGAGGAAAGAAGATACAGAAAACATGCATGTCAACAATTCGAAGAACCTTCAAATGGCTTTTGCACATGCAAAGACATGTACCACTCACTCCATCCCTCTTCCTTTAATCCATTAGATACTCTGAAGTTACATGTCCTGCAAGGCGGGGGTGTACCGAGGCACTCTCAGCCCCCAGTCATTAACCCCCTCTCCATCTGCTGACACAACAAAGTGAACAACCGCATAATCAGATGACAAGTGATGGAAAGAAATTAAGCAGGAGGAATGGGGAGGGTGGTGAAGAAGATGGCTTAAGCTTACCTTAAAAGACAGAGCACAGCAGGCAGCTCATTCGGAAATTGGGGTGTCAGCTAGCTGTCAGGGTGCATTGACCTAACAGGGTTAGTATGCCGGGCAGCTGTCGTTGACATGTCAATCTTGCGCTCAGCCAATCAATCTTCGGCAGAACGGGGAGAGGCTCACAGAAAGAAGGGAGGAAAAAACTTATTCTGTCATGTATATTTTGAACAACATCAATTTAAAAATGACATACTATTTACCTTCACTTTCAAAGCACAATCAGAAGAATGCAAATTTAAGCTCCTGACCATTTAAATCACCATAATCGTCAACGTATACACAAATTCAAAACAGCTTTAGCCACACCCTCAACCTCTAATATAATATATAAATTTGACTCTTTTCTCAGTCGGTACTTACCCACCAAACCCTCTTGCTGTCTCTGAAGGTCAAGCAAGTGCTTGGAGAAAGTGAGTGTTGGTGCAAAGGAGGATAATGCTGCATGTGTTCAGTGCTGCCTCTGTCTGGGTGACCATGAAGCTGCCTATCTCACCCCATTGCTCCCGCTCCCCTTAGCCTGGTCATGTCAGCTTTCTGGGGCACAGCGGCCTGGCTCCCCAGGGAGAGGAGACAAAGAAGGAGGGGATGGTGGGAGATGGGTAGGGTATAAATAAAATAACACTTGTGTTTCACCTTGGAGAGGCCGGTTTGCCTGTTGTTGTTTTCCTTTATGCAGATTTAAATCCAGAAAAGCGCATTAATATCCCTGACATCTTCCCTTGGGTTTACATGTTTGCAGCACATGGTTTGGTCATTGTTTGGTGGTGCTGCATTGTGAGTGACAAGTTATCAACAACTTAGAATGAACTACGTTGGCAGGGAAGCATGCTAATGCTCCCCAATTTTCATGGCAAGCATACAGGAAAGAAAGGACAGTCTTACAATGAACAGCAGTCATAACAAATATGGTAACTAATGGACCCGATGTGCTACACCCTGCACATATTAAAGTAGAGAAAACAAACAAGTTGAGGCAGAGTAAATTATACACAAAAGAAGAAATAGAGTGTGAGCTTGAGGAATAGTTCAACATTGATTTGCTTTTTAGCCAACAGTTAGATGAGAAGATGTCACTGTCATAACAGTTAATATGAAGATAAACACAAAGTAAAGCTTAGGCTGATGGGAATGTCATTATTATGCTGGTATTTAGTCATACACCAATGTATTGTATGAACAACAGTTTTGACTTGATGGTGGAACTTGATTTAAAGTTAAGGTATCACTGAAGTTATTGCAGTGAATCCTTAGAGGGACATGGATGTCTGTACCACATTTCATGGTAATCCATCAAAATAGAAACATTTTCACAATCTGCATGCAGTAGAATTAGACCAATCTTGGCTGAACCTACTATACACATTTATGTTATTGACAACAACAAAACATCTCTTATAACACAAATCTGCAATTTATGGCAATACAACGTGTAATATTATTATTTTGCTAAATGCAGTGTCAATATTCTTTTTGTAATAAAAACTGTTCCTCCCCATTTTTAATCCATTTTAAACACAGATGATTTAAATTATCATTAAAATCATTTTTCTCTAAAACTATTGAACTTTTTCAGTGAACATACGCAGTAGTTCACTGAAGTATTATGAGTAGTGGTGGACAGGCTGCACAGACAATTGTTGTTAACCAACTGTTAATCAGGTTGACTGTTAAATATCAACTTCAAAAATATAAAAGTTGACTCATCATTTCCAAATGGTGTTAACAGAAAACAGCTAGACTTTGTGTTTTTATAAATTAAACTGGGAATACAGTAGCAGAGCACTGGGCTGCCTGGGTCACAAAACTGATTTTGACATACTCCGTCTAAACCAAGCCATGCAACTTTAATGTTATGTGTTGCCCAGGGCAGCCATGTATAATTAAAGTGTTTCTGTGCCCCCCCCCTGCAACGCCTGGTAGACAGATGGGGAATTAGGTGGGAAAAGTGTTTCTGAATTGCTCACATGAGGTGAAAATATTATGGACAGAAAATGTGATATAAAAATGTAGCCCTAATGAGATATGGAACTACACCTACAATTTGTCAGATAAGCAATATACAGTATAACCTGCATCTTCTGCAGCAGTGCTACAGTATATACTCACAGGGACAGACAAATCCAGTATGTGTAGTAGTCTCCAAGAAGTTTCTCGAAGTCCACTCCTCTTGAAGAAGTCCCAGACCCTACAAATGTCAAAGCAGCAGTAATGACCTTGATGATTCTGCCACTCAGCAAAACCCAGTGATGATGGGGCCATTCCAACACATCAATTATGAGAAGCGTTTGTTGAGGTAATGTGCTGCACGCAAGGCAATGGGCAGGGGGTGGATGGGAGCTGCTGCACTATTCATGTCACCATCTGCTCCCTTTCAGAAAGCCTTGCTCCACAGGCCTGTCGGCTCTGGAACCGGGCTGTGGGCTGCGTCCCTAGTCCAATTCTTCCAGCAGTGCTTGTAGCCTCTGCACAAACGTGTGATTCAGACCAGCCAGCTCTGCTGCCATCACTGTTTTGTGGTCTCTGCTTTACTCCCATGTGCAATACAAACACCCAGGCAGAGCACCTGTGCAATTGGAATCTGCTGGAACGGGGAGAGAATTTAAGGGAGCAAACATTGGCAGCAGGGGACTTCCACTGCAATAACAGGGATCAATAAAGAAAGCACAAGGGCAACAGCTGAAGGGGGTCATCACATAAGATCCCAAAGCCAACACATGAAATATAAATGTTGCTGAAATAGTCAGGATTTCCTTTTGGAAGAAATTTCCAAAGACCAAATGTGCTTTGTATTTCCAGTCTTTTTGATCCATATTAAACCCTGAATCTAGGGCACTTGTATTGGCAACTTGACTCAGGAAGCTGTTGACCCACTGCCCAATTTGTCTTTGAAGTGATTAAGACCTGGCAATGGTCTAATTGAAAGCCTTAGTTTGCACTCCTCTGACTGTGTTTGTAAAGTAAATCCGTGCTCTGATTAGATGTAATATCCACAGTGAATATCTATGAGAGGGGACTATGTATCCTGATGAAGGCATCTTATCAGTATGCAAATTGAACAGCTCACTTTGCTCATTACATTAAATGAGCCGCGACTGAATGAGTTTGTCTCAATTATCAATTTTAAAGTTGTGCTGTGCGCTCGTTTCACATGGTGGTATTTTAGTTTCATATTAGAGTCTGGGTATAAGATTCAGGGCTAAGTAGGGCTTGTCACACTCTACATTTAGGAAGCCTAGGGTACAGACCACACACACACACACACACACACACACACACACACACACAATAGACTAAATATTGGCCACCCTGTGGGGTGTCAGCTAGAAAAGATGACTTAGCCACGAAATTATATCATTAAAGACTAAAGCAGAGAAATGTATGAGGACACAAAAGGCCAACCTTCACGTTGCTCTGTGTGCTGCTGTATAATCTGGTGGTGGGGGGTATGAATAAGCTCACTGCAAGGACAGCAAAGGTGTTGGAAAAGGGTAACTGTGACACAGACCAATGTACTAATGTATCATTAGAATTTCATGCTATTTTCTTCTCCATTTCATAGGAATAAATTGGAAAGTTAGTTTTTTTTCTAAAATATTCTATTTCTAAACATATTCTATTAATTTGACGAGATTATTAGACTTTACTGTATATAATGGTATATGGTGGTAAAAAAAAAAAATTCTAGAGAAGGTGCTCAGCTCAGGTTATGTTCAGTCTAACATATATGATACTCCAGTTTGCATCCACACTAGTGATCATATCACTAGTGTTTCATTTCAGTTTCCTTTGTATAAACAGATCAAATTCATGTCATTGACATTCAAAGCTCTTTTTGAGAGATACCTTATTCCTTGAGAGAAAATATTTTAAATAGAATACAAACAATATAAACAGGCTGAAACAATGCTCACCTGCTATTAAAGAGGTCTGTAAACAGGTGTTAACAGACCTATTTCTCTATATACAAGTTGCCAGCATCTTGCCATTTTGAAAGGGCCAGCACACATGGAGAAATGGAGTGACAGCTATAGGGTGAGGAAGCTGGAAGCTTGACAGGACTCGCCTGTGACCAGAAAATGGATTAAGATTCCTATGGAGAGCTTGGGATCAATACCTCTCTGCACTTTGTCAGAATGATTCTTTGAAAAATTTGATGTTAATATCATTCAAAGAAACAATGGACTGCTCACATTAGTGGACAAGGAAGGCAGGTTCTGTATCAGCTAGGAGTAAACACTGACAGCCCAACAGTATGCAGTTTTGCATGTATTAAGTGTGTATGAGCAATACGGTCATACATCATTCACCTCTTTTACACTGTCATTGACGATATATATAATTCATGCTCAATTCGTAGAATCAAACATCAATCATGAATTCTTTTCGCATCTTGAATAATTCTGCATTGAATTTCAAGCAGTTAGAAAATAAATATCACTGAGAGCAAAATGTCTCATGGACCTTTTTAAATCTGTTTAGGAAAAGCTTCTGTTTCATAGTTCTTGCGTCAATACTGCCCCCAAGTGATATGAAGCTGAATGTTACCCAGGTACCACATTGCTGAATGGAATCATGGTATGTTCAGTTCATGATTACTGCAATCACAAAAACGTCTGCACCAATCAGACAAACATCCTAAGCCAATGTTCCAACAGCAAAGTAATTATTCAAATTGAAAATAATTTGTATAAATGTATTATAGCCTTTATTATAACCTATTTGACAATGTTGATAAGCCCTTGTTCCTTGTCTTTATCAGAGAACACTGCGTGAACCTCACCTGCACTGTTTTTTTTACTTTCTCGGTGCAGAGTTGATGACTGTCTTTCTCCTTGGGTGATGTGACAGGCAAGTCTGGTGCACCATATGAAATATGAAACAGGATGGGGACACCGTTGACAGCCATGTCACAAAGCATCAGTGAGGATGACAGGACCCAAGACCCTGGTCTGCTACACTGACATCTCTGCGGCTAATCGGAAGGTACAGGCCCTCACTGCTGCCGGACCAAAAGATGGAGAGAAGGTCAATAATTTAACAGTCGCAATATGTTGAGCCTAGTCCAACGTTAAGGTCTCCTTCCATCCTTCTCCTGCACTCTCTGTCTCTCTGTCACTCTGACATTCACGCTCGCACATCTTTGAGAGCAAAGATTTGTCACCTGCCGTGCAGTGTTATGAAATTAAAAAGCAATTCACAACTTTAGAGGAAGCTTATGAGACAGAAGTGAGGGGAATGCAGGTGTACTGAGTTCCCAAAGACTATTTTTCTCTCATTGCTTTGTCTTGCTTTTTTTTCTATGACGCATTCAAGAATGTACCACCTTTACTTTGCTCATGGGTCACGTTGCCATGACAATCGAGAATAGCTGAATATTCTGGCAGGCGTCACCTTTGCTGTCTCACCTCTGGTGGATGGCACTCCAGTGTCACCGGTCCAGAGCTGCTGACAGCGGGAACTCGGCAGGTGGGCTGGGAAGGTGGAGACAGGGGGAAAGCGAGGGCGATGGTAGGTAGACGGGCAGAGAGAGGGAGGAATTTAGGATGGAGAGTTTGCTCATTGCCCCCCCCCCTGGGCCCCAACGCTGCCTAATGACAGATGCCGGCGTTGCACTCAGGTAAAACTGCAAATGGCTACAGTGTGATGGCAAGGAGTCGTCCCAGTGGAGGAGAAGTACATGATGCAGGAAGAACATTCAGTCATCACAGGTCTTGTTCAGAACACTCACTGATTGTAACTGTCTAAATAAACTGCTTTTGAAAAACCTGATTATTATAAATTCAGACATTTCTTTGTCATCATAGCCTACGAATCCAATCCAATCATAACTTGAAGCGGTGTGCATGTGGCTCTGATTTTTAGCTTTTACAAAACCAAAACCATGAGAAAGTGTAAGGAATGGGTAAATCAGTGTGTATCTACTCTAATGTAAGCTGTGCAACGGCAAAGGCCATGTCATTTGCAAACTGCAATACATTTGTAGGGAAACATTACAAATTAATTTTTGAAACAGCTTTTCAAAGAATACACATTCGCATTACATTAGCTTCAGCTAATCAAATCTGCTATAGTGACAGTTGTCTTTTCAGGGTTGTTTGGGCTCGGGGGTTAGTGATGTGGGTTGTCCTTTAATCCCAACGTTGCTGGTTGGATCCCTGGCTCCTCCTGTCCACAAATCAAAGTGTCCTTATGCTGGCCACTGAAAACCTAAGTTTCTCCCTGGGCGCTTTGCAGCATCCCACTGTTCCTAATGCTTAGGATGGGGTACATGAAGAGGTCAAATTTCAAGGAGGCCTATGTAGCCTAGTTACTAGGGGGACAAGGCTTAGCAAACAGTCTATTTACATATTTCAATTTACTGTAAGTCTGACTCCACCTTAAGTTCATCAATATTGTTTGAGAAGCAAATTACTGCTCTGGTCATTATTAGAGTTTATGCTGCATATATTTTTTTAACCTGGCTTTCAGTGTTCAAAGTTTCTGACAGCCTTTTACATATAAAGGTGGCAGCATAACAGTTGTCCATGCAAGGGCTTTAAAGGATACTAAAGTTTGAGAAACACTACTTTTGAACGGATGAATGTCAAACTGTATCCTCAGAAAGTTCTCTGTGCCTGATCTGACCAGACTGGATAGATACATTTCCTGCATATGGGTGATTCATGTATGTTGCCCTTTAATGTGGCAAATAGGGACAGTGATACTGTTGCTGATACAAATGTTGATTGCACAACAGGCCTTTTTCAATTTTATAATCTTTTTTATTTTTAACCTTTCTCTGTGTGAATTTGCATCGATTGCAGCTTCTTAATGTTTTGATTTACCCCTCAAGAGGGAGTGACTGGTGATCTCCACATACGGTGATGTCATATGCATACCCTCAATAGAAAAGTAAATTACCAAAAGTTTTTAGTTTTCCACCCAAGTGCTACTGCAGTCAGTTCAAAAAGAAACTGTAATGCAGTGATGTCAAACTGACAATGGTGTGTTACATAAACAAGAATAGGTCTAAACCTAGTATATGGCTGGACCGTCTATGGTCGCTGTGCTATATTGTGGCCACATTGTGACAGAAATAGTATTAAATGTTCATCTCCAACTTACTGCAGTGGTCCCAGTAATATTTCTTAAATTGTACTTAAGTAGAATACCATATGACATGGTAAAGATATGTCTTAATCAAATATTTGAGGACTGCTTCAATTTAATAAATTCAACAATATAATCACGCTATTTCCAACCATTGTTCTGGATTACTCCTCTATTAATATCCCATTTCCAGCACACAGTGGTAAGGCAATTGTTTGTGCTACTTTGTTAAACAGACCAGTCTGTCTGCTCTGAGGTCATCCACCATCACTCACTCTCTCTTCCTCGACCACACACACTGCGCTTCTATCATAACATATGCATCAAACTGTGTCAACACTCTACAAATATAGGATTGAAACACCACATTTGAAACACATGTGACAACACAAATTGCAATATTTTAGAGCTCCCCCTAAATGTATTGAGGGTGTGGATCAGATTATTAGTTGCGGAGGCAAAGACGTTACCAGCTGAAACAATGTCATGCTTATTCATTTTGAAAAAGCAAAGGCAAATAGGTAAACTCCTACTCGACTGACCAATGGTGTAACTTTATCACTCAATGAGAGACTTTTGCATTTATAGGGTATATCACCCCCTTTGCTGTGGTCCAGACAAAACTTCAAGATAGAAATGCATGGCTTTTGTTTCTATCCTTCTTCAAGTTTGACGTGAACTTAAAATCAATTGCAAAAGATACTATTTATGTTATGATATGATTTAATTCATGTTGTTCATGATTTGTTTACAGCTTGGAATTAGCGTGAATAGCAACGAAGGGATCCTCATCGCTGTTGCTGATCTTGAAGTGGGCGCGTCCATCACCGCCAACATGGATCTGCTTCCCAGTGCACCTGCTTCCATCCTTCTGACCAGAAATGACATCACAGTAGGTGCCACCGGGCATGCCAGTGTTCAGGGTCACATCCAGGTTCCTGAAGGTGAAGACAAGGTAAATATTGTTCTTAAAACCACCACAATAAAACTTAGAGGAGCTTGCCTTCTTATTTTGCTGTATTTTCTATTAAAACAGGAGGTGTAAGCCAATAGGATATCACTTAGGGAGAGAGAGGCAGTTTTGCTGGGCAATACCAAACAGGAAAAATTGGAGGTTTTATGTTCACCGACATGCTTGGTTGGCCGTTTTTAGGTAGTAATGTAATTTTAAAGCCAACAGTACAATAAAAGACTAATCCAATGAACTGTTGTTACTGATGGTTGATTGTTCATGACAGTTATATTTCATTTTATATTTTATCATATCCAGTCCTATACATTTGTTTAATCTGGCTACCACTTGATTTAAGGGGGTGAATTAGTATTTTGTCAGCGCCGCCAGTACTTAGCAAATAATTCTTACCAGTCATCATTGTTGAAGACGATGAAACCACGATTACCACGTCCAAAGGCAACCTGGTTGCTCTGGTTGTCCCACCAGTTGGAATGAGGCTGTCCATTGACCACATTGCGGAAAATAACCATGTTCCTAAAGGAGCGATATGGAAAAATCCAGTCATAACGTACAACGTACACAGTTTTCCCATCCATATGACCAAGCAGAAGTGACTTTAGTTCTGTGTGTAAGATCAACAGCTCAATGGCTTTCTGAGGACTCACGTGATCTGACGCCATCTGTGCTCACACACCCATTCATCTCCACAAGTCTGGTCAGCTTTGATGGGAACGGACTTAGTGGATCCATCACCATGGCTGGGAGGGCCCATCCAGTCATTCTGATCCTACAAAACAAAGATGGATCAATGAGTTTAACAAAAAATAGACAATATATATTGAATTTAATTATTATGCCTAGTTAAAAGACAATCTACCTTTCCATTGACAATGTTGCGATTCCAGCGGAAGCTAGACATCACCCTGGTTACTCCGTAAGGGTGGGCCAGCATGTAGCTGACAGCCATCTTGTGCAGCTTGGAGTCCCAGAAGGAAACGATGGAGGCACCACCAGCACCATGGCCTCTCTGGTTGTCGTGGTTGTCAACGAAGACGAGAGCATTGCCGTTGGGCATGAAACCCCATCCCTCTCCCCAGTTCCTGCACAGAAGAATACAATTTCCCGAATGAGGAGTTCACTTCTAAAACACCAAAGTTTGGACAAAATATTTAAAGTATTTAATTCAGAAACTCTAAGATGTACCAGTTCTAACCAATGAAAATTGTTTTGTCTCTAGAAACACAATTAGTAGGTAAGAAACTATTTGTCCAATCCAGAAATGTGTAGCTATCTCATGGTTGAATAAATATTCTAATATATCAATTTG
Source organism: Cebidichthys violaceus (assembly GCF_023349555.1). Taxonomy (NCBI): domain Eukaryota; kingdom Metazoa; phylum Chordata; class Actinopteri; order Perciformes; family Stichaeidae; genus Cebidichthys; species Cebidichthys violaceus. Next base: position 12,616,505 of record NW_027176964.1, read on the forward strand.
ATAAGTGATTTAGGCACACCAACAGCATCACACATACTTGGTGTAAGACAGCTTCTCGCCATTCCACTTTCTGAAGATAGTTCCCAGTTTGGCACCATATTTGAACTCAGTCACCCTTCCCAGATGTGTGTACTCTTTAGATGTGATGGGCTCACCTCCCAAATCAATAACCTATAGATAAATCAAAACATTATTCACATCATCTATACAATTCAAGGTTGATGTAGTTAAGATTAACTGCACCATATCAGTGATTTGTGGATTGACCAATTGTAATTAAAAACATGTTTGGGACTCAGCAGTAACAATAACCATATTACCATACATTCATGTTGTTAGTGAAGACAGAGCACACTTATTTTTCTAGATCACAGGCTGTTTTTGCAGCTAATTTTGTTAAATGAGTTTGGCACCTTCTGTTGTATCTTTTTATACTACATTAATTGTATTTATGCAGGGGCTTGTCAACTAGTAATGTATTCTTAGATTTAAACATCTGCTCCCAGTGTGCATGTGTTTGTGTTCGTCATCTTGATTTCTGCAATTATTTTCCCACGGCTCTGTTGACTGCTGTTTTGCAGTCATAAATATTGGTTATGTGGGCGGTTAGTACTCATCAAATAAAATCCTGGTATGTGGATTTCAGCTGTCAATTGTTCATTTGAATGCAAATAAGTTATATTGGCAGCAATCGGTTTTTGCTGGTGCCATGTTTTCCATGTTCAAATAAGTTCATCTAGCCTTGGTTTATGTAAATTATACCATTAAAGCACACAGCTATCAAATATAGAGGTGAGCGGAAGTCACTCAACATGATGATATATCCATCTACAGTATATGTTCTTAATGCTACAGTAAAATGGAAGTTGATGGGGTTGATGGTCTATCTAACTTACCTCCTGGAAGATAAAGGGTCTGGAGCCACCATTGAACCACTTGGTGTTGAGGTTGTGCAGACGACCGTAGATAGCAGACAGGTCACCGGGCCACATGTGCTTGCAGGCATCCACTCTGAATCCAGCCACACCCATGTCAATCAGCTTGTTCATGAAGTTGGCCACCTTGCCCCTGACATAATCTTTCTCCAAGGCGAGGTCCAACAGACCCACCAGACGACAGTCACGCACCTGTAGCAGCAAATAAGCATTGACATTGCAATTTATAAATTATTTATTCTCATTTTAAAACTCCTCCAAGTCAAACAACAAAATGTGGAAGATTTTGACTTAGCAGTTCCTTGTATGGATCCTTAAATGGGGTGAAAAAGTGCTGTAGCAAGCTGCCAATGACGCTATTACATTGTTTCTGAGTGGCATTAATTACCTGACTGGCATCACCATAGTTCTCAATATTGCCACTGCCAGTCCTGCATTTGTGGTCATTGAAGTCCGACTGGGTAAAGGGGATACTGGGGAAGTCCTTCCTGCCAGCACTGAACCAGCTTCCACATGAAGAATGGGTTCCCTCTCCACCGCCGGAGCCGCACATATGGTTAATGATAGCGTCCACGTAAATATTGACCTGGGGTGGATGAATATAGAATTGAAGGTGCAAGAAAATAATCAACAACTCCCTTTTATCTCTTAACTTTCACTTCTTCACTCAATACATTGAGTTCATTCTCAGGGAACAGAAATATGTCAAAGCTGTGCTGCTCACTATTGTTTTATTTTGATGTTGGTGATCTGGGAACAAGCATAACACTATGTACAAGATAACACCGGCTAAATGTCTAAAATAGTTGCTTTTTGTTAAAAAATGTCTTTTGTTCTATAATTGCAGCTGCCTGTTGTAACAAACCAGTTTGATAATGATGCATAAAGCATCTGTATCTGGTAAGAATTTGTTCTGTTGTACAAGGATTTAAATTTATGAGGTGCTTTCAAAAGCAGGAGAACATTGGTCCTAATGTCTGTCACTAAATCACTCTTTACCCCAACGTTGTTGCATCTGGTGATCATGTCTCTCAGCTCGTTCTCATTGCCTGATCTGGAGCACAGGTTGTAGCCGACTGGTTGGTATCTCTGCCACCAGGGCCTCCAGGGATTATCCAGCACAATGTGCTCATTTGGAGGGGAGATCTGAGCAACATAGAGAAAACACATTACAGTAATTATTGCTTTTACCACAGAAATTGTCTGCAGAAGGAAGATCTCTATTATAGAGTGTTCTATATACTATACAGTTATTAAAAAGCAACTCCAGCTATTTTCTACTCTAGTACTACTCAGCCTGTGAAAAAATGATAACATCAGGGATATTTTAGTCAGGGGTAATAAAAGATGCTAAAAAAGGTTATATTTTGCACAAAAATTTAAGATTACTGTATATATTAAAAATTAAAAATGTCTCAAAAAACAAGGAAATATGACCAAATCTACAGCAATTCAACGTCGGACAGGTAAAGTATGTGTTTGTTGTTCTCTTTATACATCCGTGGTTGTTACACAGATTATCGCGGAATCTCACGATTTTCGCGGAATCTCACGATTTTCGCGGAATCTCACGATTTTCGCGGGTGGCACCCGCGAGCGCTACGCTTCCGAAACGCTCCCGGTGGGGCAGGTTGGTGGGGCACACGCTCCCGGTGGAATCAAATATGTACCTTACCTATGTGTGTGTAAAGAATGCTGATATGAAATATGAAAAACAACCAGTAGTCAATGTGCAGGCTGCCAATTGAATGGTGATTTAAGCTTCTCTATTGGGTTCATGTATTTGTAAATCTGACTTATGTAGTGTCAGTGCCTCACCAGCCACGAACCTCACCGCACTGATCCAGTGTTGAGTCATACATACCTGAACTCCACCAAAGCCATTCGGACCCAAGAAGCGCTCACACTCTGCAGCGATGTCTGCCCAGCGCCACTCAAACAGATGCACAATGGCGGTCCTGCCATGCTTGATGTGGGGGTTGTGCTGGGCGAGGCCGAGCCCGAACAGAGCCACTAGAATGAAGTACTTCATGTTTCCCTTGATGAGAGTGAAAGCCACACTTACCTGCTGCCTCACTGTTACTATTTATACTCTTTTTGTCTCTATCCTGGACCAATGAGTGACTGGCAAATATCAGCGTGGGGGTTAAACAGGTGCTTCTTTCTCACGGCTTCCTACATTGTTTCAAAACTAGTAGACGGTCAATACTTTAGAGGCACGTACAGGTTGGAAACTAAGAAACATGAGGTGAGCATAATGTCATCCCTAAATTTAAAAACAAGTGGCTGAATGTGCCAAAGATCCTAATGCTTTCTTATTCAGTTTCTAACATTGATATTATCTGTAGCTCTGACTTTTATCCTCGCTATAGGTCAAAACAAATTTAAAATCATACTTCAAAGAACAACACTTGCCTTGTGGCAGTAAAATCAAGGATTTCAGCACTAGTCCAAAAATAGCCTTTCATGGCTTTAAACATTACCATAATAACATCTATGGGGTTTCTTTTTAGATTAATCTTGCACTGATTCAAATATTAATACATTAAAAATATTTTAACCAATCAGAACAGGACAGGTTAGAGGTTTCGTGCCTCAGTACTTTTCTTCTGCTCAGTTCAATAACCAGATAATGTTGCAACAGTTCAAAATTTCCCTGAGTTACAAAACTTTGATTAAACACAAATCTATTTTCGGCAAAGCAAATGGAATGGTTTTCCCTAATCAAACATGTGACTTTCCATCTGTCCTTGACATGAATTAGGAATTGTATAACACTGATAACAATGCGCTTCAAATAGCAGTATCACATTTTATGTGAATTTTAAGATTTGAAGTATACGTTGGATTTCTGTCAAGATATTAAAATGTGTTATGTTCCCAGGCGAATTTCTTTTTTACTTTTTTGTATTTAAAATATACTGACATTTTCAATAGTACACTGCAAATATACTATCAAAGAATTGTACTTTCTGTAAATATATAAAAAGTATACAAAAGTTACGCTTTCACCTTTTTTCAAAATTCAACTTTTAACACACTTTAAAATAATTGTACTGTAGTATACTTTCAAGAAATATATTATTAAAAAAATATACTTTAAGTGAAAGTTCTGTGCAATTACTTAAATGTACTTCTTTGAACTTTGTTTTCAAACACATTTTTTTTACATTTCAAAATGTATGCTCTAAATTACCATTGAAACAAATGCACCGGATACACATTTTTAAACTATTTTGATATCTTGCCGTTTTAGTACATCTTATTCATGCTTATATTTCAGTACATTATGTGTATATTTCTTGAGGAAAATGTTAATTATTATTGATTATGTGTATTGGAAGAATGATGCACCGAAAGCCCCTTTATAACCTTTCCAATTGTTTAAATTATCAAAATTGTATAAAGTACACAAATAGCTACACTCATAATCATTCAATAATATTTTTAAGTAAAATGTAGCTGAATTGTATGAAATCAAAAGTTTATTCATTCAAACACTTAAACATTAAGTAAATATGCAATAACCTGAAAATATGTATAACCTGAATGTAGGCAAATCAAGTAAACTTTATGTGACTGAATCATCACGTGACGCTCTGTGTAAGGAAATGTCACTTCACCAACGTGACACGTGACTGAGCTTGGACTTGGCATTCTGATCAGATTCTGACCGACCGAGCAGGACCAAGTTATAAGGTAAGTCCAATCATTTGGCATTTTAAGTAACATGTTATTTTAGAAGTATTTGTTTTACGAAGACGGATATGGTTCTTTTGACAATTATATTTGAGAGGTTGGTGAATTTAGTTTAGCACGTGTCCGAGGATGCTGAATGGCCTGCTATGTGAGTTAGCACGAGCTAGCGGCTTTGGCGCCGATTAGCATAGTTGCGCTGATTGTGAAATACTCTGGCTTCGTCGCGACGTTGCTTCCAAAGCAGACGACCTTCGGTAGAGAACACTCTGCTCACCAAGCTGCTGCCGCTCAGGCTGCGTGCGTCAACAGCTAACTTCCACCATGTGGCTATAGTGTTGGGATTCTACCTTTCTCGCTATGGAAGGCCGCAGCTCACGCTCTCTACTGTACTTTTCATCAACAGAGTCGTATCAAATAAGCAGCTGGTTCCGATTTACAATCAAATCAAAAGATATTTAATAACAAACAGAAGCTATACAATTACAAACTGAATTACATTATGAATAACAAAACAAACAAATACATTTCATGAAAGTGAGGCCCCGTCCGGGCCACGAGGCATGTCTGCATCATGGTCAGGAGAAGGTCTGATTCTGAGGCCCTGTCCGGGCCACGAGACAGATACGTATATCTGCATCATGGTCAGGAGAAGGTCTCATCCTCTCCTGGGATTTACAGTTCTTTGTCTCCCAAGAGTCACATTCCTCAGCCCATCGATCTGCTCCACGATTGGCTGAAATCTGATAATCTCCCCCTTGGATCCTGACCCATTGTCCTGGGCAGACACCTCCGTCAACTACCTTCTTCCCCTGCAGATTTACACCTTCTGACATTCCTCAAACCCCCATCACAGACACTCAATATACATTCAATGACCACACTCCTTGGTTTAACACTTCCTAAACACACTGTGACACATAATATCCAGCACTAGGAATGCTTTAAAACTTACAATTCCTCACAATAGTCACATCGTGGTTCGCTAGCACGTGCTATCTGGCTCAGCACTAGCTAGAAACACCGCGTGAAAGGTAACAACGCTGGTTGTCGTGCACTGCGGGGCTTGTCGCAACCCGCGCCTGATGCTATGCTTCGTTTCACGATGCCCCGAGGCGGAACGCCCTTCTGCTGCTAATGGTTATCTAGGCTATAGCCGGTTATGCTGATGCCGCTCAGGCTGCGTCATTTGCTAACACAGGCTACCTACATCTTAACCTGCTGCTCGAGTTCGGCACGAGCCAAACCGCAGAGAGGTTTACCCAGTTGGTTGACATTACAGTATAAGTGGCTCGTTATACTGCGGTGGCCTGAAAAAATCAATAAAATAAATCCGATTTATTGCCAATTAATGTTATGGTTTCATATGCAGGGAATGTGATTTGGTGTATTGACAACAAAATATGGAATAATATACAATAAAATATGTACAATGCAAAATCAGGCAGACGCACCTCTGCAGCTGGTTATTTGTCATTCTGGTTGAAAACTAACCTTGTAATATTTTCCATTACTTTCAGGTACAACACTACGGGGCTGAATCAACAAAGTAGCTCACGTCTTGTCCAGGCAACTTCTCAATGCAGGTGAGTAACACAACATATGATGGCATTGATAAGTTCTATATGAACTAAGCCATAGTTTTCTGCAGAAATGTTGGCTCTATCTTGACCTTTTCGTTTTTTTCTCCTTCAGGTAGAATATGTGAATGGGCGTATGGGAATGTAAGGTGTGTGGAAAATCAGTAGGAAGTAGGTATGAATTGCTTAAACATTGCAAGCTATAACAATAAAACATTTCTTTCACTGTTTTTTTCAGGTAAATGCAGAATTCATGCGTATAACCACTTTGGTCAAGCCACGTTCCTGGCACAGCTTGACAAATACACAGGCAACATAATGATGGTCGTCAGCAATAGAGGAGGAGCTGGAAGGAAGATCCGGCTCGTCATATTCATATGTGAATAATGTCTATCAATTCATAATAGGTAGGTAGAGATCTTCCAATTGTATATTGTGTTCCATTGGTTCTCTCATATACAGCACACCTTGGCTGGCAGCACAGTGACAGTTTAATCGATCACGCATGACCCTTTTTTGCCAGGAGCCATCTGCCCTGGTGTTCACAAAGGAGGTCCTTGCACTGTCCACCCTGACTGGGAAGTCTGGGAAAGTGGGACCTCCTAAAAGACAACTGGACGTTGCCAAAACAGGTCGGTAAGTTGAGTCGTATGTAGACAATTTAAGGCTTCTGTGATTTATAAAGCAGCAGGATCACATGTTCGTGGTAAACACACCACCAGTGATGAAACATGTTTGACCTGCACTGGTAGGAATATTAGCATATCATATTGATATAGTTCCTCAAGTTAATCCTGATTTACTGTTCAAAAAATAATATTGGTTTAACAGGATTTCCTGTGTAGTCAAAATAGAAGAAAATGTTGTATGAATATGCTGTGACATCATCTCTCGTATCTTCTCTTAACAGACGCTGTTATTTAAGAGTCTCCGCAGACGAGTGCCTCAGCCGTGTGAGCGGTCATCAGACGGAAGTGAACGAGCAGTTCAACCAAAAGAAAGGAACATAACGTGGATCATGTTTGTGTTTCTATTTAGTGAGCGAGAGTCTGCAGCGGTGCAATTCTTGTTGATGGTTCAGTGTTCTTCTGTGTTTTAATCTGAAACATGGTCATTCTGTTTTGTTTAGGAATACATGTACCATGTAAACTTAAATCAGAACATGTTTTGCTCTCAAGTATATTTTTCTTATATTTCTCAAATACATTATATTACAATTATTTGAAAGTGTTTAAAGTTTTAATTTGCAAATTGTTAGATTTACGATGTTGGTCCATTTTATATATTTGCAAATAGTACAATTCTTGGCAGTGTATTTACAATGTACTATTATAAATATAATATATTAAGAATATATTTGAATTTCAATAAAGTGTTTGATTACTATCTGGGAAGTGCATTCAGCATTTAGGATACTGGTAATACATTTATAATATTGTGATGTATAAGTATGTAGTGTACAAAGTAATATAGCATAGTAATAAGAAAGTGTGCTTTCTTAGTAATTGGAATAAGCCAAAAGTATAACTTTTGGTATACTATTACCACAATATAAATATATTAATATTGTAATATTTACATATTTGTAAAATATTCCTAATATATTTCAAATATACTTAAAACACAAAAAAGTATAATTTAAGTTGGCTATCAGCATGTATATTAATACATACACAGTCATGTACTTAAATTGTACCAAGTATACTTGAAGTTGTTCCAATTTAGCACAAAAAAATATACTAAATACACTTCAAATTGTCCATAACTAGTATTTAATCACAACTAAAATCTACTAAGTACAAAATAAGTTGTTCCAAAATAGCACTCTTTAAGTATACTGATGATTAGTAGGGCTTCAAGTATACTAGAGTATACTCAAGTATGCTAGGATTAAATATATTTAGCATATTTATTTTTCACCTGGGGGCTTAGCAAACAGTCTAAAGTATTTACATATTTCAATTTACTGTAAGTCTGACTCCACCTTAAGTTCATCAATATTGTTTGAGAAGCAAATTACTGCTCTGGTCATTATTAGAGTTTATGCTGCATATATTTTTTTAACCTGGCTTTCAGTGTTCAAAGTTTCTGACAGCCTTTTACATATAAAGGTGGCAGCATAACAGTTGTCCATGCAAGGGCTTTAAAGGATACTGAAGTTTGAGAAACACTACTTTTGAACGGATGAATGTCAAACTGTATCCTCAGAAAGTTCTCTGTGCCTGATCTGACCAGACTGGATAGATACTTTTCCTGCATATGGGTGATTCATGTATGTTGCCCTTTAATGTGGCAAATAGGGACAGTGATACTGTTGCTGATACAAATGTTGATTGCACAACAGGCCTTTTTCAATTTTATAATCTTTTTTATTTTTAACCTTTCTCTGTGTGAATTTGCATCGATTGCAGCTTCTTAATGTTTTGATTTACCCCTCAAGAGGAAGTGACTGGTGATCTCCACATACGGTGATGTCATATGCATACCCTCAATAGAAAAGTAAATTACCAAAAGTTTTTAGTTTTCCACCCAAGTGCTACTGCAGTCAGTTCAAAAAGAAACTGTAATGCAGTGATGTCAAAGTGACAATGGTGTGTTACATAAACAAGAATAGGTCTAAACCTAGTATATGGCTGGACCGTCTATGGTCGCTGTGCTATATTGTGGCCACATTGTGACAGAAATAGTATTAAATGTTCATCTCCAACTTACTGCAGTGGTCCCAGTAATATTTCTTAAATTGTACTTAAGTAGAATACCATATGACATGGTAAAGATATGTCTTAATCAAATAATTGAGGACTGCTTCAATTTAATAAATTCAACAATATAATCACGCTATTTCCAACCATTGTTTTTCTGGATTACTCCTCTATTAATATCCCATTTCCAGCACACAGTGGTAAGGCAATTGTTTGTGCTACTTTGTTAAACAGACCAGTCTGTCTGCTCTGAGGTCATCCACCATCACTCACTCTCTCTTCCTCGACCACACACACTGCGCTTCTATCATAACATATGCATCAAACTGTGTCAACACTCAACAAATATAGGATTGAAACACCACATTTGAAACACATGTGACAACACAAATTGCAATATTTTAGAGCTCCCCCTAAATGTATTGAGGGTGTGGATCAGATTATTAGTTGCGGAGGCAAAGACGTTACCAGCTGAAACAATGTCATGCTTATTCATTTTGAAAAAGCAAAGGCAAATAGGTAAACTCCTACTCGACTGACCAATGGTGTAACTTTATCACTCAATGAGAGACTTTTGCATTTATAGGGTATATCACCCCCTTTGCTGTGGTCCAGACAAAACTTCAAGATAAAAATGCATGGCTTTTGTTTCTATCCTTCTTCAAGTTTGACGTGAACTTAAAATCAATTGCAAAAGATACTATTTATGTTATGATATGATTTAATTCATGTTGTTCATGATTTGTTTACAGCTTGGAATTAGCGTGAATAGCAACGAAGGGATCCTCATCTCTGTTGCTGATCTTGAAGTGGGCGCGTCCATCACCGCCAACATGGATCTGCTTCCCAGTGCACCTGCTTCCATCCTTCTGACCAGAAATGACATCACAGTAGGTGCCACCGGGCATGCCAGTGTTCAGGGTCACATCCAGGTTCCTGAAGGTGAAGACAAGGTAAATATTGTTCTTAAAACCACCACAATAAAACTTAGAGGAGCTTGCCTTCTTATTTTGCTGTATTTTCTATTAAAACAGGAGGTGTAAGCCAATAGGATATCACTTAGGGAGAGAGAGGCAGTTTTGCTGGGCAATACCAAACAGGAAAAATTGGAGGTTTTATGTTCACCGACATGCTTGGTTGGCCGTTTTTAGGTAGTAATGTAATTTTAAAGCCAACAGTACAATAAAAGACTAATCCAATGAACTGTTGTTACTGATGGTTGATTGTTCATGACAGTTATATTTCATTTTATATTTTATCATATCCAGTCCTATACATTTGTTTAATCTGGCTACCACTTGATTTAAGGGGGTGAATTAGTATTTTGTCAGCGCCACCAGTACTTAGCAAATAATTCTTACCAGTCATCATTGTTGAAGACGATGAAACCACGTTTACCACGTCCAAAGGCAACCTGGTTGCTCTGGTTGTCCCACCAGTTGGAATGAGGCTGTCCATTGACCACATTGCGGAAAATAACCATGTTCCTAAAGGAGCGATATGGAAGAATCCAGTCATAACGTACAACGTACACAGTTTTCCCATCCATATGACCAAGCAGAAGTGACTTTAGTTCTGTGTGTAAGATCAACAGCTCAACAGCTCAGTGGCTTTCTGAGGACTCACTTGATCTGACGCCATCTGTGCTCACACACCCATCCATCTCCACAAGTCTGGTCAGCTTTGATGGGAACGGACTTAGTGGATCCATCACCATGGCTGGGAGGGCCCATCCAGTCATTCTGATCCTACAAAACAAAGATGGATCAATGAGTTTAACAAAAAATTGACAATATATATTGAATTTAATTATTATGCCTAGTTAAAAGACAATCTACCTTTCCATTGACAATGTTGCGATTCCAGCGGAAGCTAGACATCACCCTGGTTACTCCGTAAGGGTGGGCCAGCATGTAGCTGACAGCCATCTTGTGCAGCTTGGAGTCCCAGAAGGAAACGATGGAGGCACCACCAGCACCATGGCCTCTCTGGTTGTCGTGGTTGTCAACGAAGACGAGAGCATTGCCGTTGGGCATGAAACCCCATCCCTCTCCCCAGTTCCTGCACAGAAGAATACAATTTCCCGAATGAGGAGTTCACTTCTAAAACACCAAAGTTTGGACAAAATATTTAAAGTATTTAATTCAGAAACTCTAAGATGTACCAGTTCTAACCAATGAAAATTGTTTTGTCTCTAGAAACACAATTAGTAGGTAAGAAACTATTTGTCCAATCCAGAAATGTGTAGCTATCTCATGGTTGAATAAATATTCTAATATATCAATTTGATAAGTGATTTAGGCACACCAACAGCATCACACATACTTGGTGTAAGACAGCTTCTCGCCATTCCACTTTCTGAAGATAGTTCCCAGTTTGGCACCATATTTGAACTCAGTCACCCTTCCCAGATGTGTGTACTCTTTAGATGTGATGGGCTCACCTCCCAAATCAATAACCTATAGATAAATCAAAACATTATTCACATCATCTATACAATTCAAGGTTGATGTAGTTAAGATTAACTGCACCATATCAGTGATTTGTGGATTGACCAATTGTAATTAAAAACATGTGTGGGACTCAGCAGTAACAATAACCATATTACCATACATTCATGTTGTTAGTGAAGACAGAGCACACTTATTTTTCTAGATCACCGGCTGTTTTTGCAGCTAATTTCGTTAAATGAGTTTGGCACCTTCTGTTGTATCTTTTTATACTACATTAATTGTATTTATGCAGGGGCTTGTCAACTAGTAATGTATTCTTAGATTTAAACATCTGCTCCCAGTGTGCATGTGTTTGTGTTCGTCATCTTGATTTCTGCAATTATTTTCCCACGCTGTTTTGCAGTCATAAATATTGGTTATGTGGGCGGTTAGTACTCATCAAATAAAATCCTGGTATGTGGATTTCAGCTGTCAATTGTTCATTTGAATGCAAATAAGTTATATTGGCAGCAATCGGTTTTTGCTGGTGCCATGTTTTCCATGTTCAAATAAGTTCATCTAGCCTTGGTTTATGTAAATTATACCATTAAAGCACACAGCTATCAAATATAGAGGTGAGCGGAAGTCACTCAACATGATGATATATCCATCTACAGTATATGTTCTTAATGCTACAGTAAAATGGGGGTTGATGGTCTATCTAACTTACCTCCTGGAAGATAAAGGGTCTGGAGCCACCATTGAACCACTTGGTGTTGAGGTTGTGCAGACGACCGTAGATAGCAGACAGGTCACCGGGCCACATGTGCTTGCAGGCATCCACTCTGAATCCAGCCACACCCATGTCAATCAGCTTGTTCATGAAGTTGGCCACCTTGCCCCTGACATAATCTTTCTCCAAGGCGAGGTCCAACAGACCCACCAGACGACAGTTACGCACCTGTAGCAGCAAATAAGCATTGACATTGCAATTTATAAATTATTTATTCTCATTTTAAAACTCTTCCAAGTCAAACAACGAAATGTGGAAGCTTTTGACTTAGCAGTTCCTTGTATGGATCCTTAAATGGGGTGAAAAAGTGCTGTGAAATGTAGCAAGCTGCCAATGACGCTATTACATTGTTTCTGAGTGGCATTAATTACCTGACTGGCATCACCATAGTTCTCAATATTGCCACTGCCAGTCCTGCATTTGTGGTCATTGAAGTCCGACTGGGTAAAGGGGATACTGGGGAAGTCCTTCCTGCCAGCACTGAACCAGGTTCCACATGAAGAATGGGTTCCCTCTCCACCGCCGGAGCCGCACATATGGTTAATGATAGCGTCCACGTAAATATTGACCTGGGGTGGATGAATATAGGATTGAAGGTGCAAGAAAATAATCAACACCTCCCTTTTATCTCTTAACTTTCACTTCTTCACTCAATACATTGAGTTCATTCTCAGGGAACAGAAATATGTCAAAGCTGTGCTGCTCACTATTGTTTTATTTTGATGTTGGTGATCTGGGAACAAGCATAACACTATGTACAAGATAACACCGGCTAAATGTCTAAAATAGTTGCTTTTTGTTAAAAAATGTCTTTTGTTCTACATTACATTACATTACATTACATTACAGTCACTTAGCAGACGCTTTTATCCAAAGCGACTTACAATAAGTGCATTCAACATTGGTAATCAAAAGAACTACTAGTCACCAGAAGTCATAAGTACATTTCCTTTTCCAAACAAGCATCTAAGAGCATGAAGCAGAGCATAACTCAGAGCCAAAGTACAGGGCAGAAACAAGAAAAACAGTTAGTGCTATAAGTAATACGAATACAATAAGTGCAACAAGCTAGTATGAAAACAATAAGCGCTAAGTGGAAGGCTCAGGGTAGCACTTCCTGAAGAGGTGGGTTTTCAGCCTGCGCCGAAAGATGGGCAGCGACTCCGTTGTCCTGACGTCAGTGGGAAGTTCATTCCACCACTGTGGGGCCAGGACAGAAAACAGCCGTGACCGGATCGATCGGCTGCCAGGACCTCTGAGCGACGGGGCAACCAATCGCCCCGAGGCAGCAGAGCGAAGTGGTCGGGCGGGGGTGTAAGGCTTGACCATGGCCTTGAGATAGGAAGGAGCTGTTCCTTTCACTGCCCTGTAGGCTAGCACCAGAGTCTTAAACTGGATGCGAGCTCTTACAGGTAGCCAGTGTAGAGAACGGAGAAAGGAAGTTGTGTGGGAGAACTTGGGGCGATTGAACACCAGGCGAGCTGCGGCTTTCTGGACAAGCTCCAGGGGTCTGATGGCAGATGCCGGGGCTCCGGCGAGTAGAGAGTTGCAGTAGTCCAGGCGGGAGATGACAAGAGCCTGGATGAGAACCTGCGCCGTCTCGTCAGTCAGGAAGGGACGAATCCTCCTGATGTTGTAGAGCAGGAATCTGCAGGAGCATGTAACGGATGAAATGTTTGCCGAGAATGACAGTTGGTCATCCAGGGTCACACCCAGGTTCCTCGCAGTCCGAGTTGGCGTCACCACGGTATCATCAATGGTGATGGACAGGTCCCGGTGCGGGCAACCCTTCCCCGGGAGGAACAGTAGTTCAGTTTTGTCTAGGTTGAGCTTGAGGTGGTGTGTCGTCATCCACTTCGAGATGTCAGTCAAACACGCAGCGATGCGCGTCTCCACTTGGGTGTCACCGGGGGGAAATGACAAGACCAGCTGGGTGTCATCGGCATAACAATGGTAGGAGAAGTCATGCGAGCGAATAACAGAACCCAGAGATGTTGTGTCGAGCGAGAAGAGAAGGGGGCCCAGAACTGACCCTTGCGGAACCCCCGTAGTCAGCGTGCGTGGTTGCGACACGGCCCCCCTCCAGGTCACCTGGTAGGATCGACCCGTCAGGTAGGATGCAAACAGGGAGAGTGCAGAGCCTGAGACGCTCATCCCCTCGAGGGATGAGAGGAGGATTTGATGGTTCACAGTGTCAAACGCCGCAGACAAGTCCAGGAGAATCAGGACAGAGGAGAGAGAGTTAGCTCTCGCGACGTGAAGCGACTCTGTCACCGCAACGAGGGCCGTCTCTGTCGAGTGACCCACTTTGAACCCGGACTGGTGAGGGTCCAAAAAGCTGTTTTGGTGGAGATAGGAAGACAGTTGGTTAAAGACAGCACGTTCAAGTGTTTTGGATAGAAAAGGTAGAAGAGAAACCGGTCTGAAGTTCTTGACATCAGAGGGGTCAAGTGATGGTTTCTTCAGAAGGGGGGTGACTCTGGCGGCCTTGAAGGCCGTGGGAAAGCATCCTGAAACAAGAGATGTGTTGATGAGGTGGGTGAGGAAAGGAAGGAGTTCAGTCGCAATAGACTGGAGAAGAGGGGAAGGGATCGGGTGAAGGGAGCACGTGGTGGGGCGGTTAGATGTAACAAGGTTGAGGACCTCGTTAGGGGAGAGAGGAGCCAGAAAGGGTAAGATGGGGCGTGGAGATGGGAGGGAGAGCTTTGGGGGCAGGATTGGACAGGGAGAGAGGGGCTGAGAGAAGGAGGATCTGATATCGTTTACCTTCTTGTCAAAGAAGTTGGCGAAATCATCAGGGAGAAGGGAGGAAGTAGGAGGAGGGGGTGGGGGTTGGAGGAGTGAAGTGAAAGTTTCTAAGAGTTTTTTAGGATTGCAGCTGCCTGTTGTAACAAACCAGTTTGAAAATGATGCATAAAGCATCTGTATCTGGTAAGAATTTGTTGTGTTGTACATGGATTTAGATTTGTGAGGTGCTTTCAAAAGCAGGAGAACATTGGTCCTAATGTCTGTCACTAAATCACTCTTTACCCCAACGTTGTTGCATCTGGTGATCATGTCTCTCAGCTCGTTCTCATTGCCTGATCTGGAGCACAGGTTGTAGCCGACTGGTTGGTATCTCTGCCACCAGGGCTTCCAGGGATTATTCACCACAATGTGCTCATTTGGAGGGGAGATCTGAGCAACATAGAGAAAACACATTACAGTAATTATTGCTTTTACCACAGAAATTGTCTGCAGAAGGAAGATCTCTATTATAGAGTGTTCTATATACTATACAGTTATTGAAAAGCAACTCCAGCTATTTTCTACTCTAGTACTACTCAGCTTGTGAAAAAATGATAACATCAGGGATATTTTAGTCAGGGGTAATAAAAGATGCTAAAAAAGGTTATATTTTGCACAAAAATTTAAGATTACTGTATATATCCAAGCTTAAAAATGTCTCAAAAAACAAGGAAATATGACCAAATCTACAGCAATTCAACGTCGGACAGGTAAAGTATGTGTTTGTTGTTCTCTTTATACATCTGTGGTTGTTACACAGATTATCGCGGAATCTCACGATTTTCGCGGGTGGCGCCCGCCAGCGCTCCGCTTCCAAAACGCTCCCGGTGGGGCAGGCCGGCGGGGCAGGCCGGTGGGGCACACACTCTCGGTGGAATCAAATATGTACTTTACCTATGTGTGTGTAAAGAATGCTGATATGAAATATGAAAAACAACCAGTTTTTCATATTGTGCAGTGCATGTGCAGGCTGCCAGTTGAATGGTGATTTAAGCTACTCTATTGGTTTCACATATTTGTAAATCTGACTTATGTAGAGTCAGTGTCTCACCAGCCACGAACCTCACCGCACTGATCCAGTGTTGAGTCATACATACCTGAACTCCACCAAAGCCATTCGGACCCAAGAAGCGCTCACACTCTTTAGCGATGTCTGCCCAGCGCCACTCAAACAGATGCACAATGGCGGTCCTGCCATGCTTGATGTGGGGGTTGTGCTGGGCGAGGCCGAGCCCGAACAGAGCCACTAGAATGAAGTACTTCATGTTTCCCTTGATGAGAGAGAAAGCCACACTTACCTGCTGCCTCACTGTTACAATTTATACTCTTTTTGTCTCTATCCTGGACCAATGAGCGACTGGCAAATATCAGCGTGGGGGTTAAACAGGTGCTTCTTTCTCACGGCTTCCTACATTGTTTCAAAACTAGTAGACGGTCAATACTTTAGAGGCACGTACAGGTTGGAAACTAAGAAACATGAGGTGAGCATAATGTCATCCCTAAATTTAAAAACAAGTGGCTGAATGTGCCAAAGATCCTAATGCTTTCTTATTCAGTTTCTAACATTGATATTATCTGTGGCTCTGACTTTTATCCTCGCTATAGGTCAAAACAAATTTAAAATCATACTTCAAAGAACAACACTTGCCTTGTAGCAGTAAAATCAAGGATTTCAGCACTAGTCCAAAAATAGCCTTTCATGGCTTTAAACATTACCATAATAACATCTATGGGGTTTCTTTTTAGATTAATCTTGCACTGATTCAAATATTAATATATTAAAAATATTTTAACCAATCAGAACAGGACAGGTTAGAGGTTTCGTGCCTCAGTACTTTTCTTCTGCTCAGTTCAATAACCAGATAATGTTGCAACAGTTCAAAATTTCCCTGAGTTACAAAACTTTGATTAAACACAAATCTATTTTTGGCAAAGCAAATGGAATGGTTTTCCCTAATCAAACATGTGACTTTCCATCTGTCCTTGACATGAATTAGGAATTGTATAACACTGATAACAATGCGCTTCAAATAGCAGTATCACATTTTATGTTAACTCGGAATTTTAAGATTTGAAGTATACGTTGGATTTCTGTCAAGATATTAAAATGTGTTATGTTCCCAGGCGAAATTTTTTTTTACTTTTTTGTATTTAAAATATACTGACATTTTCAATAGTACACTGCAAATATACTATCAAAGAATTGTACTTTCTGTAAATATATAAAAAGTATACAAAAGTTACGCTTTCACCTATTTTCAAAATTCAACTTTTAACACACTTTAAAATAATTGTACTGTAGTATACTTTCAAGAAATATATTATTAAAAAAATATACTTTAAGTGAAAGTTCTGTGCAATTACTTAAATGTACTTCTTTGAACTTTGTTTTCAAACACATTTTTTTTATATTTCAAAATGTATGCTCTAAATTACCATTGAAACAAATGCACCGGATACACATTTTTAAACTATTTTGATATCTTGCCGTTTTAGTACATCTTATTCATGCTTATATTTCAGTACATTATGTGTATATTTCTTGAGGAAAATGTTAATTATTATTGATTATGTGTATTGGAAGAATGATGCACCGAAAGCCCCTTTATAACCTTTCCAATTGTTTAAATTATCAAAATTGTATAAAGTACACAAATAGCTACACTCATAATCATTCAATAATATTTTTAAGTAAAATGTAGCTGAATTGTATGAAATCAAACGTTTATTCATTCAAACACTTAAACATTAAGTAAATATGCAATAACCTGAAAATATGTATAACCTGAATGTAGGCAAATCAAGTAAACTTTATGTGACTGAATCATCACATGACGCTCTGTGTAAGGAAACGTCACTTCACCAACGTGACACGTGACTGAGCTTGGACTTGGCATTCTGATCAGATTCTGACAGACCGAGCAGGACCAAGTTATAAGGTAAGTCCAATCATTTGCCATTTTAAGTAACATGTTATTTTAGAAGTATTTGTTTTACGAAGACGGATATGGTTCTTTTGACAATTATATTTGAGAGGTTGGTGAATTTAGTTTAGCACGTGTCCGAGGATGCTGAATGGCCTGCTATGTGAGTTAGCACGAGCTAGCGGCTTTGGCGCTGGTTAGCATAGTTGCGCTGATTGTGAAATACTCTGGCTTCATCGCGACGTTGCTTCCAAAGCAGACGACCTTCGGTAGAGAACACTCTGCTCACCAAGCTGCTGCCGCTCAGGCTGCGTGCGTCAACAGCTAACTTCCACCATGTGGCTATAGTCACATCGTGGTTCGCTAGCACGTGCTATCTGGCTCAGCACTAGCTAGAAACACCGCGTGAAAGGTAACAACGCTGGTTGTCGTGCACTGCGGGGCTTGTCGCAACCCGCGCCTGATGCTATGCTTCGTTTCACGATGCCCCGAGGCGGAACGCCCTTCTGCTGCTAATGGTTATCTAGGCTATAGCCGGTTATGCTGATGCCGCTCAGGCTGCGTCATTTGCTAACACAGGCTACCTACATCTTAACCTGCTGCTCGAGTTCGGCACGAGCTAAACCGCAGAGAGGTTTACCCAGTTGGTTGACATTACAGTATAAGTGGCTCGTTATACTGAGGTGGCCTGAAAAAATCAATAAAATAAATCCGATTTATTGCCAATTAATGTTATGGTTTCATATGCAGGGAATGTGATTTGGTGTATTGACAACAAAATATGGAACAATATACAATAAAATATGTACAATGCAAAATCAGGCAGACGCACCTCTGCAGCTGGTTATTTGTCATTCTGGTTGAAAACTAACCTTGTAATATTTTCCATTACTTTCAGGTACAACACTACGGGGCCGAATCAACAAAGTAGCTCACGTCTTGTCCAGGCAACTTCTCAATGCAGGTGAGTAACACAACATATGATGGCATTGATAAGTTCTATATGAACTAAGCCATAGTTTTCTGCAGAAATGTTGGCTCTATCTTGACCTTTTCGTTTTTTTCTCCTTCAGGTAGAATATGTGAATGGGCGTATGGGAATGTAAGGTGTGTGGAAAATCAGTAGGAAGTAGGTATGAATTGCTTAAACATTGCAAGCTATAACAATAAAACATTTCTTTCACTGTTTTTTTCAGGTAAATGCAGAATTCATGCGTATAACCACTTTGGTCAAGCCACGTTCCTGGCACAGCTTGACAAATACACAGGCAACATAATGATGGTTGTCAGCAATAGAGGAGGAGCTGGAAGGAAGATCCGGCTCGTCATATTCATATGTGAATAATGTCTATCAATTCATAATAGGTAGGTAGAGATCTTCCAATTGTATATTGTGTTCCATTGGTTCTCTCATATACAGCACACCTTGGCTGGCAGCACAGTGACAGTTTAATCGATCACGCATGACCCTTTTTTGCCAGGAGCCATCTGCCCTGGTGTTCACAAAGGAGGTCCTTGCACTGTCCACCCTGACTGGGAAGTCTGGGAAAGTGGGACCTCCTAAAAGACAACTGGACGTTGCCAAAACAGGTCGGTAAGTTGAGTCGTATGTAGACAATTTAAGGCTTCTGTGATTTATAAAGCAGCAGGATCACATGTTCGTGGTTGAGAGCAACATGTTTTGCTCTCAAGTATATTTTTCTTATATTTCTCAAATACATTATATTACAATTATTTGAAAGTGTTTAAAGTTTTAATTTGCAAATTGTTAGATTTACGATGTTGGTACATTTTATATATTTGCAAATAGTACAATTCTTGGCAGTGTATTTGCAATGTACTATTATAAATATAATATATTAAGAATATATTTGAATTTCAATAAAGTGTTTGATTACTATCTGGGAAGTGCATTCAGCATTTAGGATACTGGTAATACATTTATAATATTGTGATGTATAAGTATGTAGTGTACAAAGTAATATAGCATAGTAATAAGAAAGTGTGCTTTCTTAGTAATTGGAATAAGCCAAAAGTATAACTTTTGGTATACTATTACCACAATATAAATATATTAATATTGTAATATTTACATATTTGTAAAATATTCCTAATATATTTCAAATATACTTAAAACACAAAAAAGTATAATTTAAGTTGGCTATCAGCATGTATATTAATACATACACAGTCATGTACTTAAATTGTACCAAGTATACTTTAAGTTGTTCCAATTTAGCACAAAAAAATATACTAAATACACTTCAAATTGTCCATAACTAGTATTTAATCACAACTACAATCTACTAAGTACAAAATAAGTTGTTCCAAAATAGCACTCTTTAAGTATACTGATGATTAGTAGGGCTTCAAGTATACTAGAGTATACTCAAGTATGCTAGGATTAAATATATTTAGCATATTTATTTTTCACCTGGGAATCCACTACTACAGACTTGTATGTTGGGTTCTCACACCCAACTCACCCCCTGAACTGACAATGAATACACATCTTTGGTGGAAATAGTATCAAGGTCCCTTGTCCCTCCTGAGAAGCTTAGCCCAACCCACACCTGTTATTTCCTGTAACCCTGGATATAATCATGGCCAGAACTCACTCTGGTCAGAGAAAATTCAGCAGCTTTGCAGAGTGAATAAAACTCGTCTGAACCAGCAACAGAATTGAAAGCAACTTCGACCATAGCAGTGGTCAGTCACTACTGATTTTATCACAGACACAAATGTTGCAGGTGCAGCAGTCACAAAACAGGTCATGTCCTTCTATAACTTCACCTTGTTATTATCTGCTTTTTATCAAGGAAAACCAACACAGATAAGTTACACACGGGTGAGAAGGGTAGGAGGTCAAATATATTATGTCAAACAAGTTAACTTAACCAGCCCTGACAAAACACAAGCATTTTCCCACAATGGGACCCTGCGCTCAGTTACTATATTTGGGGAAATGTTCATGCTGCCAGTTAGCTCAGGAGAGGAATGTATGGTAACCCTTCTGCATAAGATTAATCCTCAAAATGACATTTATTACTTTAAGGAAGTTGTTTCTGTACAGACAAACGACTTTTGGAGATAATCATTAAACTATTTAATGTTGAGACTTTAAGTACATTTTACTTGATATTCTACTTTTACTACTTTAAAAGTAACTCATTCGGCTGTAAAATCTCACATGTTATTGGTGAAATACAGTTGTGGTCAAAAGTTTACATACACTTGTAAAGAACATAATGTCATGGCTCTCTTGAGTTTCCAGTTATTTCTACAACTCTGATTTTTCTCTGATAGAGTGATTGGAACAGATACTTCTTTGTCACAAAAAACATTCATGAAGTTTGGTTCTTTCATGACTTTATTATGGGTTAACAGAAAAAGTGACAAAATCTGCTGGGTCAAAAATATACATACAGCAACATGAATTAGCAATTTTGGTGACTTAGAAAGTTGTGTCAATGAAATGAGCTTCATAGCATGGCCTCTTAACTTCTTGTGAGTGATTATGAGTGACTATAGCTGGTGACTTCTCTGAGGCCATTTAAATAGGGCTCATTGGATACAAACGCCCACAAACGCTACAATGGGAAAGTCAAAGGAGCTCAGCATGGATCTGAAAAAGCAAATCATTGACTTGAACAAGTCAGGAAAGTCACTTGGAGCCATTTCAAAGCAGCTGTGGGTCCCAAGAGCAACAGTGCAAACAATTGTTTGTAAGTATAAAGTGCATGGCACTGTTTTGTCACTGCCACGATCAGGAAGAAAACGCAAGCTATCACCTGCTGCTGAGAGAAAATTGGTCAGGAGGGTGAAGAGTCAACCGAGAACCACCAAAAAGCAGATCTGCCAAGAATTAGAAGCTGCTGGAACACAGGTGTCAGTGTCCACAGTCAAGCGTGTTTTGCATCTCCATGGACTGAGAGGCTGCCGTGCAAGAAGGAAGCCCTTGCTCCAAAAGCGGCACCTTAAGGCTCGACTGAAGTTTGCTGCTGATCATGTGGACAAAGATAAGACCTTCTGGAGGAAAGTTCTGTGGTCAGACGAAACAAAAATCGAGCTGTTTGGCCACAATGCCCAGCAATATGTTTGGAGGAGAAAAGGTGAGGCCTTTCACCCCAAGAACACCATGCCTACCGTCAAGCACGGTGGTGGTAGTATTATGCTGTGGGGCTGTTTTGCTGCCAATGGAACTGGTGCTTTACAGAGAGTAAATGGGATAATGAAGAAGGAGGATTACCTTCAAATTCTTCAAGATAACCTAAAATCATCAGCCCGAAGGTTGGGTCTTGGGCGCAGTTGGGTGTTCCAACAGGGCAATGACCCCAAACACACATCAAAAGTGGTAATGGAATGGCTAAATCAGGCTAGAATTAGGGTTTTAGAATGGCCTTCCCAAAGTCCTGACTTAAAATCCCATTGAGAACATGTGGACAATGCTGAAGAAACAAGTCCATGTCAGAAAGCCATCAAATTGAACTGAACTGCACCAATTCTGTCAAGAGGAGTGGTCAAAGATTCAACGAGAAGCTTGCCAGAAGCTTGTGGATGGCTACCAAAAGCGCCTAATTGAAGTGAAAATGGCCAAGGGACATGTAACTAAATATTAGCACTGCTGTATGTATATTTTTGACCCAGCAGATTTGATCACTTTTTCTGTTAACCCATAATAAAGTCATGAAAGAACCAAACTTCATGAATGTTTTTTGTGACAAAGAAGTATCTGTTCCAATCACTCTCAGAGAAAAATCAGAGTTGTAGAAATAACTGGAAACTCAAGAGAGCCATGACATTATGTTCTTTACAAGTGTATGTAAACTTTTGACCACAACTGTACATATATGCCTAATGTGTGTACTACACGCATGCACTTCATTACTAGTAAGCAGCATGCACTGGGGAGCACTTGTCATAACTATCTGTACTTGAGAAAAATATATCAATACATCTTCTATCACTGCCTTTCTATTTATCTACTGTGAAGTATTTAAAGTTAAAAAGCAATGTTAGTGTGTTTAATAAGCACTCCTAGTGGTTGATATAATGTTATAACATGTTTATTTGAAAAAGTGTGAAATCATAAAAGTATAATCATTCTGTGTATCAAACTATAAAATACAGTTACTGAATGTTTTGAGGGAAAGAGAGAGACCTTTGAGACAGGCTTTTCAGATCCGAAAACAACTGTATGGTAATGTGATGAGTTTGGTGAGCCGACTTCAGGAATGTGAGGTGTAAACAGTGGGGGAAGGAGATGTATTGATCAAGCAGAGATGTAGATGAAGACAGCCCTAAGGAAGCGTGGTGGTCGGGGTACATGCAGTTTTACGAGGAGGAGGACAGGTCGGACCAGCGGACACTATTCAGACATTATCCGGGTCACTTAGACCAATGGAGAGCATTGTCAGAGGACAGGAGGAGACAATCGGATTTCAGCCAATCACAAAGCTGATAATGGACTTTTGAAAGTAAACTACTGACTTTTGGGTATAAAAACATTGTTCAGAGATGTTATTCAGTTCTTGGCTATCTTCTTTACTGTAAACTGGCGTTTGTCGGCCGGTAGGGGGGGGAGAGTGTTTGAATTCGGTTTCGCGATTCCTTACTGTCGACAGTGTAATTCAGTTTGTAATTGTCTTTTAGCATTTGTAAATTATAAATACTTTTTCATTGTAAGCCGGATCCAGCTGATTTTTCTTAGCGCGACTTCGTTGCTCAAACGACAACGAAAGAGCGAGAGGTCCGCGGCCTCCTGCGAGCAGAGGTCTCACTCCACTACACTACTGTAACAACAGTACTTTACAGAACCATGCACTACTGAATACTCATTGGCCCTTCTTACAGCTGCATTTATGCCACACTACATGCATCTTGAACAATAAGCATTGAGTATTAAGTGCTGAATTTTATGTAGGTTGAGTAAACTGTAAGTGTCTACATAACAGCTTCCAACATAATTTCCTGACTTACTCATTAACATTTTTTGTTTATTAACTGCAAATTTCTGTTCAGAATCCGCTCAAAAAACCTTAGTGAGGTCTAACTGACCTAAAACATACAGTATGTAGGCTAATGTTACTGTCTACACCTATCTACATTTGTTTATGCATAGACTATATAATACCAAAAACATGAAATATTTCAATCAATGATTCATGATCATTTGCAGATTTTATCACCTTCTTCAAATATGCAGGCCCAGTTAATACTATTAAAAAAATGCATTTATTATTAGTAATTTTATACATACAGAATTAGGGTACGTTAGTCAATGTCAACTAAACACAAGGGTTAAAATGATGCTAAAGTTAATGTTAACTGTCCTGAAATACTTGCTATTTTAATGTCAGCTATAACCCTGGCAGCATGTTATAAAGTGCTGCAGGGATGACGTATTTATGGGGGCCAACCCTAGAAGTTAGCGACGCACCAGATCCCTCAACAAAAGGCTGAAGTAGTATTCTCCCATTGGGTTTTGAATTATTGCAGAAAATAAGCTCTCTGGCAAATCCAATTATTTGTTCAGCGAGGTCATTTTCACAATGAACACCACTTTCGTGAATGCAATCGACAGAAGTAAAGAGCAAACGTTAGGCTATAAAAGAACTACATCACAGTTACATGAGCGTCAGTATAGGCCTACAAAACAATGATGTTGTTGTCTCATATATTGTAGAACAAAACATTATAAGCTAATAAGCTTGTGTTCACCACAGACCTTATTTCAGTATTGTAACAAAAAGCCCATTCAAAAAACACATTGAATTCGAGACATTTGTGGGTTTTAGGACTCATTCCAGCAAAACTCTATAATGGTTATGATAGGATGTAGCTTCATATTACAATCGCCCCCCCCAATGGTTCTTGAGAGAAACTGCTTGATTTAAAACACAGCATACATACTGTACATGCTCATTTTGTGTTAACCTCACAACAAGTATAATAAAACGTGCATACACTGGTATGTAGACATATCATTTGTTTATGGTATAAAATGTGATATATCATAGAAATCACCATAAACTACAAGTTTTTTTAAACAATATCTGCTGTATTGGATTGTATCACACATTGTTTTTCACCACCTTGCCTGTGTCTCTGCGGGTGCATTGCATAAAAAAAGGGCAATGAATGCCATGACTGACTATGTTTGTGTGTGTGTGTTGAAGCTTTTGTTAATAAAGCCTGGTGTGCCTCATCCCACCTGCTATCTGACCCAGCTCCTGCTCCTCCTGCACCCCCCTGCGGAGAGAGTGTCAAACGGACATCTGACCTGCCTTACTGGGTTTCGTTCCGGGTCAGTCCTCCCGGTGAGTCTGTGGGTCACAGGCATGTAATAGTGAAGGGGCCCCGACACGCTTGTGGTGGAAACACTCATTAATAACTCATCTCTGTGCAGACTGTTAGTGTTGACACATAAGGACTAAAGGTATGAAGATCTAATTTAACAGTGCAGGTTTTGCTCTTAGGTAGAGATGCCATGTTCACAGTGGCAGCACTGTTGTTATTTGATGCTGTAGTGCACACACATTTAAAATTGAGTCATTGTCTGAGTAGTAAAAGTTAAATCCACGTACCAGTAGATGGATTAAAGGTTCTTCATACAATATTCAGAGCATTAATATAGCATCAAAGAACTATTTGCTATGTAAAGATATAACATTAGTGGAGTATTGTCTACCTGAGCAGAGAATGAAGTTTCTCTCTTTCTCTGTGTTTTTTACTCCGAGCATCTCCTTGCTTTGTTGACATAGCCGTGCGTGCTTTTAGTGCATGTTAGTGCATGTGAGCGTGCCCCACTGGCTAGCTCATGGTCACCGCTCTGCACTGCGCTCATACGGCGGTTACAGCTGATATTGCTGTCCCATCCGCAGACGTCATCGCAGTAGCGTAGCACTGCTAGCTCTGTCAGCGCTGTTGCCATTGTTGCACTGTTAGCACTGTAGCTGCGAGCCGCTGGCTCAGCCATTGCCATGATGAAAGCTGTGCGGAGTTAATAGATATGCTCTGAATTTTGTATTAAGCACCTTTAATTAAAAAAGAAATTACTTGATTTCTAAATGTGTGTTGAGGCGAAGCTGTGTTTTAAAAAAAAAAAAAAAATAGGCCTAAATGTTTTAAGTTGTTTTTAAGTTGACATGTCATCATCTTACGAGGTGATATGTGGACTTGTTTTCAAGCAGTTGTTTACTTTATGTTTACATCCAGCACTTACAGAACTATATTATCATACATGTGTTTTTGGTCACAACAGACTCCTGCAGGACACATCTAGCTCTTTATCTACTAAATGCTCCATTATGTCCACCATGTAAAAAGCTGCCTGCTGCGGCCGATAACGGCACTATGAGAGCGGTGAGAATAAACCAAAGCAGTAAAGTGGACAAGGCTGGACAGCAAAACAATAAACTGAAACTCTACAAAGTTCTGTAAAGCCAAAGGGCGCTTCAGATTCAGGTGATAATTCTCTGTGTTCATCACTACCTGTCCATATTGTTTTCAGATTGTCATTTAACATATTGTTGAATGTATCATAACCACTTTAAGGTTTCTTTTGAATTACTGGAAGGAGGTTTTCACCCTGATGACACATCTTGCTCTGTGGGAGGAGATGTCAGAGAGAGTTAGGGCCCAAACTCACTCACATTTTCCCATGGGCCCCAAAAATTCCACTCAGACCAAAGTCCTTTCCTGTATGGACAACATAGGACATACCTCCGGAGGCGATGAAGGCTTTTGGGGACAAAGCTTTCTTTCACAGCTCGAGCTTTGAGACCAGGTGAAGGGAGAGAAGCCGGTCATTTGATTCCCGCCCCTGGTTCTGTGATGGGAAAGTGGAAGAGTCATAGCGAAGGGGGGAGGCCAGAGGGTTGACTGGAGACAGGGGGAAGACAAAGTGAGGAGGAAAGAGAGAGATGAAAGGAATAGTGAAAAAGTGGGGGTTGGCGGGTTAAGAGAGAGAAGGAAGAAGAGAGAAAAGAATGAGAGGTGAGTGTGGGATGTTAGTTGAAGACAAATGAGTAAAAATAAGAGAAGAGAGAGTGTGTGAGCAGGAGAGAGGGGGGGGGGGGGGGGGGGGTCTGCTGTGTAGTTCAGGGCAAATGAGGAAAAACACAGAGGGAGTGAGTGGAAAAAAGAGAGAGGGGAGTTTAAACCATAAAGGGAAAAAAGGGAGTTGGGGTAAGGATAAGAAGCTGTATGTGCCTCGTCTTCTTACACCTCAGGCCGCTCTAACAGACAGACAGCTCAAGTTGTTGGCAAACAGATAGCACATGGCATGCTGGATAAAAGCAATGACACAGTGTGCAGTGTTAAAATGGTCCTACTAGCGTAAATTATATTGCAGACACAGAGCAACCAGGGTTTTTCAACACAACACTCAATGGGCAAAGTTGCATCAATCACTGGTTTTGGAAACCACTATATTGGACGAAGAGGTGTCCAATGAAAGCTCAAACCACTTTTATGGTCCGATAAAAGTCTGATCCAAAGCATTTGTCGCTTCACTGGGTACTGCAAAAATATACTGCCCTAACTCTGCATGGCTATTTAATGATCCCAGTAATGCAATTAATTGTTCTAACAAGTGTTTCTTGCTCAGACGAGAAGTGTGTCTCCACATTTATCCCACTGCGGTTTTAAAATGTTTTAATACATGATTCTCATTTTGGGAACCTTTCAGGTTTCCTCAGTTAAACATTCCAGGGAGGAGAAAAGTCCTATAAAGTGAAATCCACACGTTTTTTCAAAGGAAAGTTTCAGCCCAGTATCCTCCTTTTTTTGTGCTGCGATGATATGTTGTGCAGATGTTGGGAAAAGCTTTCCATCTCACTGCAAAGAATAACAGCAGCAGCGGAAGTCCCCCAGGAGAGGTTCACGCTCTGAAACTTGCTAATGCACACACACACACACACACACACACACACACACACACACACACACACACACACACACACACACACACACACACACACACACACACACACACACACACACACACACACACACACACACACACGGGCTGTGTGTTTTTAGACTTTGATTCAGACTCTTTCTCACCATCTCTTTCTTTAACACTCTTGTGCTCCTTCCAGTCAGAGAAGACACACAGGTTGTAGAGAGAGTTCATTTTCAACACTGAAGAAAAAGATATAGACAGTAATCAAGCCCATATAAATTACTGTGTTTCCCGAATAAGTCATATCAGTGAGTGTTACCAGCTCAAACAGTAGTCTGGAACGTCATCAATTCATTTTTTTCAATGTTTTTAAATTATCTAATTATTTCTCAAATACTTTTAAACTACTTTCTTCCTTCCTTCCTTCCTTCCTTCCTTCCTTAGATTATTCTAAAAGTAAGTTCATAGAGCCCAAGGTGTTGTCCAATTGCTTCATTTGAAGAAAAGTTAAACAAATTATATAAGTGTAAGAAAAGTTGCCAAATCTCTCACTGGAGAGGCTGGAAACTATAAATGTTTGAAATTTATATCTGATTACTTACACCTGCAATAACAGATTTTTTTTTTTTACCAATTGGGGGCAGTGGAAACAAGCTGGAGATATTGTACAGTGGGTTTTTAGAGCTTTTTGCTGGGAACAGCTTCCTGCTGCAGCTGAGGCGGAAGAGAGCGGTGGTAATGAACCAAAACAGTAAAGTTGCAGGTGGTAAAACCCCAAAGCAATGAAGCTAAACAACACTAAAACACTCTGGGGGAGAATTCTATGTGGGTTCAACCAGGCAAAAACCTCTGTGTGTGAAAAGTGAAGCCAATGGAGAAGTGCCTTAAACTTGCATTCTTTCTAATAGCCAGAAGGGGGCGACTCTGGTTGCAAAAATAAGTCTGATTGTATGAGGAAGTCTATGAGGAAATGACTGTACTTCTCACTTGATTCTCAGTAAACATTCTTAACACAAGTTTATGGTCTCAATCACTAGTTTCAAGTCTTCTTCATACAGCATGATGTTCATTTAGTCAATCATGGTCCCATTTAGAGTAAAATAAACAAAAGCAGGATATGCTATAGCCGCTACGTCTGCAATGACTGGGGGTTGTCTGTGTTTTCGTCTTAGAACTTTAACCCTTTCACAGTGTGTTTGCAGTTCATGAAAGTTCATTTTAACCTTTTTATTCACCTGAAAGTGTCTTATTCTGCATTTGGTTGTACTTAACAATAACTACGAAGATAATGACAGCCACAATGGTGACCTCAAGGCTTGATTGACTGTAACTGCTCAGGGATAATCCAGAGAGTTATTGACCCTCCAGAAGGTGGTTTAATAATTATATATAATATATATTATAATACAACCTGAGACAGTCCCGACTAAAGACCCCTGTATTTTAAATACCACATCCATTCCGTTAGAAATTTGTCGTCTCAAAGCTTAAGTCCAGCTAACCCTGAGGACAAAATAATTTTTATCATCAAAATGACACTAAAAGAGCTGTTTCAGAGTTTCAGAAACTTAAGGCCAAGTCAAATAATGCTTGTTCAAATCCAACCCATGCCATGACTTTGCATATAATCTCTCTTCACTGTCAAATATGACCACAAACTTCACATGAAAAAGCGAAATCTATCTCCAAGACTAATGCTACTAACGTACATGCTTTAAAGCGGATTTGAATAGAAGTTAATAGAAGGAATGCCATCGTGCTGCTGGTGGCTGGAAAGTTCACCGTAAAATTACAGATGGAGTCAATTTTACGATCCTTTTTCACAGTAGTCAGCGGGAAATGAGAGCTTTGCTTTCATGGTCATAAGCTGAGCAACAGTTTACAGTGAGGAAAGTTCCCGAGCTCCCCTGTACTGCCTGCTTCTGAAATGTTTGTCCTCCTTAGACATTTGTTACCTTTTATGTTACAATAACAGAGACTTGCAGGGTGCAGGGTTTCAGCTGCATGACCTTTGGGAAACACTTGAATCCAGCGTTGTTTTGTTTTCTGTGATTTCCTTCAATAAGTATTTCATGATGTGCCTCAGAAATGCAATCACTGGGAAAGAAGTTATGATGAAACTACATTATTGATTTCATGAACTATTTATACAACATGTAAAAGTGGAAAACTCAGTATGAATTCCATATGAATGCAAGCTTCAGATAAATCACGTGTGCTAAAGGTCTGTGAATCTTGAGAGAGCAGCAGTGATCCCTTTGACTCTCTCCCACACCTGACTGACTGTCAGCCTTTTCCATTATATCACCACTGGCTTTGAGATATAGAGAGCTTCCTTTGTTTTGCAGTGCTCTGCTCCTCCAGAGCGAGAAGGGAGACAGATGAGAGGCGGCGTGGTGAGGGGGGTATAGAGCAGGCAGGAATCCTTCAAATAACACAATACCACGGTTGCTTTTATCAAACACGTGCTGGAGTCCTGCCCCAAATCACGGCCACATCAGCCCAAACATGTCTTCCATTATCGCCTCACTCTCACTCTGCTGTTTATCTCTAGTTTGTCTTTGATTGGTCATTTCAACAGACACTGTGGTTCACTTAACATAAAGTGAGTGTGAGGGACTGCTGCTGTTAAATTATCAAATATTTTTGGTGAACGGTAATATTATATAATATATAAGGGATTTAACTGATGAATCAGACGATGAACAACTGCAGCAATGTGCGGGGCAGATGTCTGTCTGTGGCACAGGAGGTAGCGTTACAGCACTGAAATCATCTCTTTAAACATACTCTCCCGGGAGAAAAAATAGCAAGTATTTAAAGGCAAAGAGGCAGCACTGTAGGTCTTCAGGGTTATACTTAAAGAGGAATAATCACAGGTTGTATAGTTGGCACGGAGAGAGCAGAGGATGACTGTAAACCTCGACTTGATCTCACACTAATGAGCTTTTGTATAAACGCAGCGAGCACCCCCTCGTCTGTTCTCTGCTGACTTTATTTGTTTTCAGTCCTAAACTGTGTAGCCCAAAGATTGCCAGATCTGTCCAAGTTCCTGTCTTCAACTGGCTGCTTCTCTTTACTCGCTGCCATAACAGTAGTCAAGAACTACCTCTGTGCGCTGCACTGGCATAGACACACACACACACACACACACACACGTAGTGGACTGGGAGAATATGGCTCAATAGATAAAGTTAGTCTCACTTTTGACAGAGTTAGTCAATCTTGACATGTTGTAATACATGTATTTATGGGATTGTGAGGTGTAAAAAAACCTAATTAATTCAAGCAACAGAAAGTTGCTACATCTTGGATTATTTTACCTCTTAAATTCCTTTCAGCCCACGTCTTAGTCACAAAAACTGAGCAGACAACTTCAAAAGTAAATATTAGCAACCCATTATTGACGTCACACAGAACACCACGTTTTCAAAGTGTAGATACTTGTAACTCCTAATTGATGGCCTGGAGGATTTTATGTGCTATTAACTTTCATACATTGCATCTCCTTCATTCATGTGTGCTCCAAACACATGGTGTATTAACGAAGACACAATGGCCTCTTTCTCAGAGACAGAGATAGAGAGTCAGAGGGAGAAAAAGAGACTAAAGGAGAGACAAGAGAAGGGGGTGGAGTAATAAAGTGCATTCCTTTTCCATATTGATTAACATTAAACCCAGTTTTTTATGAGGAAAAAAAAGTATGCCTGCAAAAAAGGTACTCAAATTGTCAACTAACATCATATTTGATCATTGTGACTCACTGGTTTTCCTGCTTGCATTTTCCTCAATGTATCTCTGCTGTTTCTTAACACACCTTTTTCCCTTTACTTTCTATATGACAGAATGTACATTTCTACAATACCCCGACAAAAACACGCCACCATCATGAAGTTGGCCAGAGCATTTGGGTATGAGAATGAATGTAGACATAGAGGCCCTGTAGAATATCCAGGAAGTTAATTTTGGAGGACTTCCATGAGGCATTCTGGAAAAATCCCCTTCCAGCCAAATCAAATTAAGACCAACAGACTTGTGAGAGTTTGCAGCTGAATGAGATTCACCCCGTCCAACCTGTCCCTGGGTGTCTATTTTCTGTCTATTATCTGCTCATCCTAACACACACTGCAGTCACAGAGGACCTTCACACACCATTATCACCACGCTTTGGGCCTGTGGGTGTCATTCTAAGTTTGTAACACTAGGGGTCTCTCTAAGGACTTGCTGAGTCTAAGCCAAATTGCTCAGCAAACAAACCCACAATTAGAAAACCCCTTGGTTCCAAATTAAGCTCACCTCATCAAGCAGGGGGAGGGCAAGTAAGTAATCATGTGCCCAGTGACTCCATCAGTGCAGCCTGGAAGTGGGCAGCAAGTTTATGGACTCTTAAAGCTTGCAGAGGAGAGAGCATTCACCTGAGATTTCTCTTTAGCTCTCACACTTTAAATGTCAGTTTCAATTTCAGTTTTCTTTGTTGGCTTGAAATCTGAAATATGCTGCCAAAGCATATAGTAAAAAAACACAGTAGGTGAAGGAAAAAAAAACCTGCATTGGGGGATTTCAATACCATTTCTCTATCAATTAAAATATATATTTTTGCACTTCTGTCAAAAAATCTTTTGAGTGATGAGTTTCATAATTTACATGTCTTGTTTTTCTTGCACACAGTCCTCCAGGGGTGTAACTAAGTATGTTTCCTAAACTAGGGTTATTAAGTACAGTTTTGCATTACTTCCATTTTGCGCTGCTTGTACTTGCATTTCAGGGAAATATTGACAGATAAGTACAAATTCTACATTCTTGAGCTATGATTATGTCTCTTTTATGCCACTTTATACTTTTGCTTATTGTACTTTAACTGCACTACATTTGTCTGACAGCTTTAGTTAATTTTCAGATTACAGTTTTTCATCGCCCTCTAGTCCAGTGAAAACCATGTATCTCCCGATGTGTTGATTTTGAATGTTTATGATAAACTGAAGGATGATGTGTTCCTGTATGTGCTGAGAAAATCCTCTCATGGTTTTTTTTAGCTCATGAAACGTTGACTTTTTAGAGATACGTGGTTCTCTCATGACAGTGCCACCACAAACATATGTTGTTCAAATATGGTGCATTGCTGTAGATTAAACTTCCCAACAGTATATAAAGGACTTAAACAATATGTACAACCTTAAATATCTACAGCAGTAAAATGTAACATACACATTAATGCAGAAGTAACATTATTCCAGAAACATCATCTACTGTATAGTAGTAAAACACTGACACAAAGACTACTTTCACTGATAAAACCTACATACTTTTTTCAATAAGATTTTGAATGCAGGGATTTCACTTGTATCAGAGTATAGTGTAGTATTACTTCCACCACTGATGGCTTTACAAACAACTGCTGGGCCATAGTCTTTTAAATTCAATCATTCATCTAGAAGTTCAGTTATATTTAATGTATATTTTGTCCCTCTAAATGGTGTTTTGAACCCTTTGCCATTCTGCTGAGACATCGCTTTAACATTTGCATTTATGTTTAGTGCGTTAGCATACTAAGCGTAAACAGCTGAGGCTGATGGGAATGTCATTAGTTTGGAGGATTGGACATATTGAGAATTTGACCTGATGATGGCGCTAGATGGAAAGTCAGGGATCACAAAGTTCTTACAATTCACTCTGAGAGGGAAATGAATGTCGGTACCAAATGCCACAGCAATTTTTGTAATATTTGTCACTCTAAAGCACATCAACCTCATGGTGGTGCCAGAGGAAAACTCCAGGGACCACCAAAGTCTTGAGGATACATACAGTAGTCTATAATATAATATTTAAAAAAGGGCACAGTTTGTCTCTGTAGTTTCACTGGTAATACTTTAAATCCATGTTGCTGATAGTACTTTTACTTTAGTATTTTTTTTTTAAATTCAGGACTTCCTCAAGTAAAAGATCTAAACACTTCTTTCAATGCAGTCCTTATAGCAAAGAACAGCCCATGCTGGTCATGTTATAACCTCATCAACACTACAATGGGTCAAGCCAAAAAACAAAATAACTTTACTGAAACTTTTTTATGAGCCAAGTCATTGCTTAACATTCTCACGGATGTGTTGCGCCAAACTTCACAGACTCTCTATCACAAATGTGATTTCTAATTTTTCAGAACTTCTGTGCTGTCTGAAGTGCTGAATGGTGCAGTAAATAGTGGTCTGTCAGTCAGTTGTTTTTGCTTCTTTATTGAGTGTGATCAGGCTTCAGCCAAACGGCTGGAGCCAAACCTAAGCCCAGACCGTTATTAAGTGTGTGTAGCACATATCTGGAGCTTGTCTAACAAAACCACCCAGTATTGGGAAATGTGGGTAACAGTGGTGTCTGTAACATAGCTGCTGGTAGGCATTGATGTGACATCATGTCTTCAATTACACTGATGATCGCGGCCTGACAGGGCCACGTGACACATTTGTTAAAGGAATAAGAGCTTTCAATGAAACCCTTGAATTATTTTTCTCGCTGAAAGATACATCAGATGGTTTCTCCAGAATAAATTATATATATATATATATATATATATATATATATATATATATATATATATATATATATATATATATATATATATATATATATATATCACTTCCCATATATCTCACCTGTGTCACTCATTCTGATCCCTTTGTCTAATTCTTCTCAATCTTTAAGAAAACCTTTAATCTCACGTCTTATTTTAGGCTTCTCTCCTTCCTGAATGATTGCAACTTTTCTTAGACACTGAACGATGTGCCCACATTTCTCACCCACTTACACCTAAACAGGAACTTTCAAAGTACTGCCTTTAACTTTGTGTGTATGTGTGTGTTGTGTGCGCACATCTCCATCCATGAGTGTATTTGTGCATGGGTGTGCATTTGCTTCACAGTTTATGCGTATATGTGATTTTCTATGTTATATTTGTTCCAAGGTATCAATTTGGTGAGCAGGGCTTGACTTGGTGGCCAGTAATAAACTTCTATTCCAGTGCTGCCTGTGCAGTGGCCTTCACCACAGGCAACTATGTGGCTGCCCGCCCGTGCCACCACAAGAGGAGCCATACATTTGAGACTGGTATGAGTCACCGTTTACTACAGCTCTCACACACAGGGCCCTGAAGTGGTGCATCAAGTTGTCAGGCTTCAAAGTAGCTTTGAGTTTCAAGAGAAATGATATATGGATTTTTAAATTAAATTCAGATTTTATAATATAATATTGCTGAATGTGGGACCATCGTGGGATTCACTAAGGACACGCTTAGTGTACGCTGTGGTGTCATATAAACCAGTGTTTCCCAAACTTTTGTACTGGAATCCCACTTTTAAACCATTTTGACCCAATTCACAATAGACCTTATATGCATCATTAGAAGAGCAACTTTGTGCGTAAACGAACGGTTCTGACCATTTGTACTGCCATTTCCACATTGATTTTGAATAGGTAAACCATGTACACGTGTTAACAGGCTACCTCATTCTATTAATTTCCTCT
This sequence comes from Cebidichthys violaceus, assembly GCF_023349555.1. Taxonomy (NCBI): domain Eukaryota; kingdom Metazoa; phylum Chordata; class Actinopteri; order Perciformes; family Stichaeidae; genus Cebidichthys; species Cebidichthys violaceus. The sequence goes on from NW_027176964.1 coordinate 12,651,770, forward strand.
CATCATTAAAACCAACAGAATTTACGCCAACCTCTCATGTATGATTATACAATACAAAAAATACATAAACTACATTTAACAGAACAATACGAACATTCAAGCTCTCTTGTGTGGCTTAAAGGTGTACTGCAGATATAAATGTTAAAAAAAAAAGAAAAGGTTCTAGATTTATCTCGGTGAATTAAGGGTGATTGGACAAAAGGTGAAATGTATGTTTTAGCTCCCGATGAGTGAAATGAGTTTTTTGGTTGAGCTCGAGCTTTGAAACCACATTATGTGTGTGGAATGTGCGGAGTCCTAATCAATCACACAAATGCTGAACACTGCTCTTGATTTTGTAAACTATTTTTTTGCTAGCTGTTTTATACTATATGACCTGTGGACGAATTTTTAAACCTTTAGTAGTAAAGTTTAACATAAATGAACATGTCTTAATTCACATGAGTCTTAATTTATGATGACCAACAGGAACATTTGAATGTGAAATGATATCATTACATTACAGTCATTTAGCAGACGCTTTTATCCAAAGCGACTAACAATCCAGTATCTATCTATATACCGTAGACGCAGCTATGGGAGCAATTTTGGGGTTGAGTGTCTTCCTCAAGGACACATTGACGTGAGATAGCGGAGCCGGGGATCGAACCACCGACTCTCTGATTGAAAGGCGGCCCTGCTCTCCACTTAGCCTCGGTCACCCCTATCATAGTGAGAATTTAATTGTGCATTACATTTGCTTGCACTAGCCTAAACTTGCCTTGCACTGCCCCAATCATCCAAAGGTCCCATTCACCCGACAAAGGTTTTGGTCAGTTTACACAAAAAGGTATTCCACGCCTCCTTGGAATATGATTTAACCTTCTTTTCACCTCAAATGGAACATCTTCAGTATCACAGATGTATCATGTGGCTATTTCTTTATTTTTTTTATTAATGGCACGAAAGCTTACACAAGGTGGAAATTCAAAAACTGGTCCAATAAGCCCTTAATTCACCCTGTATCTGCTTTGCTGATTAAGTAGTGCTGTTGTTCTGTTATGTTCCACATGATCTTCACAGAAAGTGTCATCAAAATATCTATCCATAATGTATAAAGTCATAACTATATTGTACATCTTCATTCTCAGTCTCCCACATTTCTTAGATTAGAACAGTCATATCTTCCTTCTGCATGGATTCATTCCCAGCATTTTTGTGAAGACGTGTATAGCTGACAGGAAAAATAAAATATATAGGAAAAAATGCTACCTGATTCATGGTTAAAGCTGTCTTTGGAAACAATGACACTCCTATTGGGAGGAATATTTCCACATGCGAGAATGTGTTCTCACTTTGTTTAAATGATTCCAGACATGCTGCTCTCCCTATCGGCTTTACGCATGTGTACGTGGGCAACAAGCATTCACGAGTAGGCCTATAAGTTCAAAAATGCACACATGCTTACACAGCCCTACCCTCTGCACCTTCCACCCATCACACACTTAGCACTTGAATATCTTTGCAGTTGGGGCTCCACTGATCTGCACCAGGAGGTTTTGCCAGAGCACCACTTGATAGTGACTTGTTATGGCATAATGCGTCTGAGGCCAACTGAATTACTGCAAATGTAAATCTAGCTGCTCTGCCAACACTGTCTCTGAGTCTTACCCAAAAGAAGGACCTCCACTGGAAAAGGCAATAGATCAACGTCACTCAAACATTTTCAAAATGGTCTTTTATGTTATTGCAGGTCCACCCAGCAGCTTCCTTTCCTTACAGCCAGGAATTGGCCTTCTTTGACAGCCAGATGTTGGACCTAGAAAAAAGACTTGGGTGGTGCCAACCCTTCTTATTAAGAGCAGAATTTAAAGAGTTACACTAGCTGAGGTGGATTGAAATACAGTTATGAATAGGACTACAACTCTGTTTTTCCCCTTTGCTCTAACAGAGTTAGTGTCTTTTCAGCCTTTAATTTCATTATTTTGGTTCAGTCCCAGCAACTTTTCTTAGCAAAAAAAGCTTTGTTAAATCAACTGTACAGTATCTGCCCGTCACCTAACGGCACACAGACAAACCAGTGACAAGCTGGTGAACATAGTAGGCCATGAAGGAGCTAAAGAGCCAGACATTTCCCTCAGGACTTGGTGTGCAGAGCATACGTTTTCAAACCGGCGCGCTTCCCCAGGGTTGCGCGGGAGAGTTGAAAGGGTGGCACGAAGAAGAAACACAAATTGTGTCAAAAATGTTGCCTAAACTTTCTCTGAGTCATAACCCAGTTCAATCTGAACACACAGACATGACATGCATATTTTTGGGGATTCAGCACGGCTTACAGTTTCTGAGGATACCACTATCACCGCTTAGAAAACAAAAATACGTTCTTTATAACGGCAGAACCTGCCTGAGAATACCCACATTTTAAGGTTTCTTCAGTATCTAAGTAAGCCATTGATAGTTGTCTGTACATCCATTGGTACATTGCAAACTGATAATAGATAATTCCACATGCTTTTAACAGAGCCAATTTTTCTAAAACAAGCATAAACAAAAGTGGGCAAAGAAAACGGGGCTCACGTTGTAATTAACAGTATATTGTTGACTCAGTATACTTCCTGTTTACATCCTCAAAAACCCCAAATTATGTGAACTGTAGTTCGAAAAACGTATAGCATCATTATCCCCAAATCAACAAATCATTTTAATATTATGAGCTACAAATCCATAGATATAAATTTTAAGTATTAAAAGAACTTAAAGGACAGGCAATCTTGGACTACATTGGGCGGCCAAAACATACTGGCCTGTGTCTGGGTGTGTAAATAGACAATTGTTTGCTAACTCGTAGACCTACGCCACATAAGCTTTAAAGCTGATATGTCAGTGTTTTGTTCACTGCTTGATTCAACACCCCAAAGTAGCTACAAATGTGTCATTGCATGTTTTAAGTCAAGTTGACATATCAAGTATTTTTGTTGTTGAAGATATTTTGATTCCATATAATAAGGTTCATCAACTGAGGGAAGAAAAAAAATACTTTGAATATATGGATGGAAAACTCTTATGATTCCTTCAACCCCCATTCTTCCACACCAGTCCAGTGTTTAGGAATGATTGCTTTTGATTGGCTTGTTGCAGAGCCTTGTGGAGGGACCAACAGGCACCGTGGAAACGACGCTCCATCCAGCTGCTGCTTACTGGAAGCCAAACCACGATGTTGGAAAACACCCAATCTATACACTGTGGGAGGTGATGAACATGGAAAATAGTGAGCTGCTGCTGCTGCTGCCGCTGCTGCCGCTTTTACCTTTTCCACTGTGACTGTTAGTTAAAATACTGGTAACAATGAAGATGGAGGGAATATATACAAACTCCTGGCCACAGAGATGAGTTAGTTCAATGTTCTACTCTTTCACCAACATTTTATGGTACTTAACTCAAGCAAAGCATTGGTACAGTGCCATCAATGGAATATATAGTAGGGGCCTCATTGCAAGTGGAACAAAATGGCCCTTTCACATTGTCAGTGTTGGGGCTGATATGAGTGCAGTACTCTATAATTTACTTCATCTGTTTTTCCATATCTCCGCTCCAGCCACAGTTGTGTCTTTGGTCTTCCGTGGGAGCACACAAAAGCGTAATCAAGGAATTAAGCCATTGTGTGGTTTATATTTAAGCCACTTTTTGCTTTGAGGTATGGAAGTATGGTGACATAGTCTGTTGGCCACAAATCACTTTCAGCGCAACAAAGCAGAATATATTTGCCTTGATTGTACAACATTTTATCATTTTCAACATTCACTAGCCTTTATTAGCCATGTCCATGTATGACACACAACATTCAAATAAGCGAAGAAAAGTCAAATAAACACTAATCAACTGATTACAGCAACAGTAAGATTAGTGGAACATCTTAGAGCCAGGATTGTAAAAAGTTAATGTATTATTTTAGCAATTTGATCCTTTATCTGCAACATTTCCCTTACACAGTTAGAGTTGGACAGCACTTAAAAGATGTGACTAAACAGAAAAACATGTATTCCAGTGTGTGTAATTTGGAAGCGTCATGATTTAAAATCTTAAAATGGCTACTTAAAGAATTCATTTAGATTTTTTTATATTCTATTTAATTCAGCATACAGTATTTTAAAAATGCCAGTTACCTGGCAAAAATGGCATCACTTACAAACATAGAAGTAGTCAAATAGCATGCAAAGATAAACATGTGATTACAATGATGATTATGCAGTAAATAAGATAAATTAACAAGGCTACAGCAAACGTCTACAGCCATGCTAGCAGCTTTGTGAGGCTGTACTTAGGCACAGTGGTGCTTAGAACTAAATGCTAATGTCAGTATGCTAACCTGCTTACAATGGCAATGCTAACATGCTGTTGTTTCAAAGGTTTAATGTTTTCCATCGTAGTTTAACATGTTAGCATGCGGGGAAAACATTATATTAGTTCTAAACCTAGAGAATGTTATTTTTTCAGGTACTTGGTAAACCAAAGTAATGGACAAATTGAAATGTTGACCCAATGGTGGTGCTAGATTAAAACTTGAAGGATAACCAATGTTATTGCAATTAATCCTGTGGGGAATATGAATGTATGTATCTGATTTCATAGCAATCCCCCCAATTGTTGTTGAGTTATTTCAGTCTAGATCAAAGTGCTGGACCGATCCACAGGCAAAGTGACATTGCCAGGTCAGGTTGTCAGTGCCAGCAGGACCAGTAGCAGTAAATAAATGATTACAAAACAGAGCTCCTTATTAATAATCTCTCAATTGCTTGTCTTAAAGTTTCTTGGGTAAATCATGTGTTGATTTTCAGTATCACACCAATGTCTTAATACTGTAAATATTCCACATTGTGCCAGTTTTGCTGATGATTCAGAGGTTGATTTATTAGTTGAAGCTGTCTTTAATTCACTTACATCATACTTCCCTCTTGTTCATTCACATAATACAAATCATGGCTATCCATTCATGAGAATAATAAGCCAAGGCAGGTTTCAGGCTGAGAAGACACCTGGATCTCACATTGTTACTAGCTCGTAAGGGTATGTGTCCAAACCAGTCCAAACAGCTTCAAGGACTGCTAAAAACAAGCTAATCAGCGGAATATGAAAATGCAGCTCAGCACACTATTGGGCTTACTAAATATGCATATATGTATTTGTGTGAAACTGTTATCTTAAAAGGGTGATGGCAGGTTGGAAGAGGAGTCTCCCAAGTGGCTGCTTTTATGACTGGAAACCCCGTCTGCATACCCACTCATTAAGATGTCAGGAGGAATATACCTGTTGCAGTAAAAACCTAGAGAGCAGACATTTGCTTAGTCACTAAAGTGTAAGCAAATGGCTTTTAACTCCAGCATAAAGTCTCACTCCTGGATGAGTATCTGGACAACTCTTAGAAAAACAGTGGAAATAATTACCCTCTGCCTGAATGTCAAAACATTCCCACCAACCTTGAACAACATTACAGGACACTTTCTATTTTATTTTTTACAAGCTTATCTTTGAGGTTCCCTGTGATGTTTCTGACCACCAGTAGTGCTATGGAGCAACGTTTTGATGAGTATGTCCCAGTTATGTTAGTATTTTGTGCCTGCAACCCATAGCATGTATGTATTGTAAGACAATATGAAACTCCCTTCTCTGAGCTGTTTCCTTGCTGAGCTGAAAAAAAATATTTGCAATTTTAGAAAATTGATTTGGCTAACATTGACTGCTTAAGACAAGATATTATCTTAAGCTGGACTTCAGAGAGCATTTTTGCACAGAATAAGGACTTTCATGTTGTCCCCCATCTCTTCACTGGAGTCTGGTGAGGAAGGGATCGCTTATGTGTCAGTATATTGTTTGGTCTCCACCAATCCCTGAAAAACATATCGTTGGTGTTTGATTAACTTAACCTGCCAGTTGCTAACAATAGTTGCTGTATATGTTTCAGTGCTGTCTTTGGGTTTATCAGCGCTAGAAGGTTATGAAAACCAAAACAATATGCTAAGAGACCAAAGAGAGCTTTTATAGTCTGTTAATGAATCATAGTTGTTTTGATTGAATGCAAGAAATCCACATTAATGCAACTTTTACGAACACTGAATGTTGCAGAGCTGCATTCACTTGTAATGATATGACAGATTTTGGATTTACAGTTTATCACCTTAAACTTTGCCTAATTCCCAGACCCGTCGTCCTTTAAAGATTGATCTTCATGTGCGCACACAAGAATGTTTGTGAGAATAGTCTCATTCAAAACAATTGCTATTGTATAATATGTCAGAGCGAAACTGAATTCTCTGAATAGAAGTTTTTATGCAGAGCATTAAAGATGACATAGAGAATTATGCTTTACCGCAACAAACAAGAGTAATGAGGAACATTCATGGCCTATAAAAACAGCAAATCACAAAGTGCTCTAAATCCAATAAGGTTCATGAGTTCAAGCATCTTCAGAGAATAAGCCATGTGTCTTCACCTGCCAAGTTCTCAGCTTTGTCTTTATGTTTTGCTTTTTTATCCCTTCTTTGCAATATATTTCCTGTATCTTTTAGACCTTATCTCACTTATTTGTTGCTCTAGATTAAAGACCCAAAGTCAGTAACTAAACTGGGTTATTTGACATCCTTATTTTTTTCCCCCAACGAATGATAACAGGACATGAGCAACTGTCTGGGCCTAGCTGTGTTTGTAAGCTTCCACAGCGAGTGTCAGCCAGTCCCTCGCCGCTATCAGTTTTTACTGCTGAAGGCTGGAGACAGGCCTCAAGGAGATTTTGACTCATGAAATACGAGATGCTTGGGGTATGTTTAGATTATCACAGACCTCTCCACTTAACTCTCCATAACACTCAGTTCTCTGCTGAGAGGAAAGGCATTCATCACACTGACTTGACAAGAAACATGAAAATAGGATGGCCTCTCTTCATCTATGTCACTCCTCTTGTACACTTGGAGGTTGATCGCTGTGATATCTGATATCTGCTTCTTGGAGCCACATCTTTATCAGCAAATTGCACCTTTTATCATGCAGTTTTGTTCTTGTCATATAGATTTATTCTGTAAGTTTAATTGTTTATATTTTTACAATTAAAGCTCCTGCAGTGTTTGCTCGCTCTTTAGGAGCCAAACACACTGAAATCTAGTGTAGAATCCCTCAATATGTGTATATTTGTGATTTGGCTCTAGTGATGGCGATGTCGGTCTGTCAGTCAGTCCACCATTTTGATCTCAGCTAAAATATCTCAACAACTACTGAATGGATAGCCAAGGAACAGATGTGCATTGTCCCTAGAGGATGAATCTTACTGACTAGTGATTCCCTGACTTTTCCTCTAGTGCCAGGTGGACATTTGGGTTTTAGTAAAATGTCTCAACAATTACTGGATGGATTGACATGGAATTTGGTCCTGGCATTCATGTCTCCCTCAGAAGGCATTATAGTCAGCCTCAGCTGTACCTTTTGTTTAGTGCTAATTAGCGGGTCTTGGTATGCAAACACACTAAACTAGATAGTGAACATGGTAAACATTATAATTGCTAAACATTATTATGTTAGCTTTGTGAGCAAGCTATCATGCTGATGTCAACTAAATAGCGAGAAAGGACTGCTGTGCACAAGCACAGCGTAATAAAGTTGATTGGCTGAAAACTGCTTTAGAAATCGCATACCTTTTCTTTTTTCTTTTAATACGTACTGCAGCTGCCCTTACTAATTATGCGCTGTTCCATGTAGTAAGCATACAATTGGGACATACTAATTTGTCATAACATTGCGCAAATTTCAATGAGCGGTCATCAGGCTGTCATCTGTCTGTGCTATCTAGTCGATGAGACTTATCTTACAATGTGCAGAGAGGATTGTGGGTCCGACTAGCCAGGAAAGCATGCTGACTTGCATACTGCGAAAGGCGTACTGCATTTTGACATACTATGTATTGGGACATACTATCATTTTTTGAGGATTACTAGATATTATGGTACTATGGGTATTGGAACTCACCTTTAGTCTTGTTATTCTTTCTTGGAGTGTCCTAAAGACTCATACCTTGTGCAGTAGTCTGTATTTATTTCAGAGTATTTTTTTCTTTTAATTACACTGTTAGACTCTGTGTTTACAGTAATAGAAGGAAATCAAAGGCAGGGGGCTGCTGTGTTGAAAAGAGTCCTGTATTGTAAAGTGGAATTATGCCCAATGTCATGGACATATTGGGCTGATTGTTTAATGCATGTGCTTATTCTGCAATATGGTTGGATCGACACAGGTGCCAATAATGCTGTCTCCTCTGGTGTTGTGTTGACTGTTTCTTTTCTCCTCTGTGCACCACGTCAGTGTGTAAAATAGCAAGAGATGACTTTGTAAGATAAAACCAGGTGACCTTAGAAAATTTGAAAGTGAAAGCACACCTTCCCACGTCCCAGCAAACTCCTACTAGGTGAGGCTGTCTGGGTACCACATGCACCTATAACAAGCATGCCCAGACAAATATACATTCCACTCAGTGGTTATGCGGTCTGCAGTGTCTAGTTTGCATCCCTCTCCACCCCCAAGCCAAACATTGCCTTCCAGCTTTCTAATTCATAGTAACAAGGAGGTCTTGAGGTTACATCTACTTGTGATCTGGTAGAGGACATCTGAGATCAGAGGACCTGGTTTAACTTTGTTCTTACTGCAGCTGTTAAGGCATATTGAAGAAGGGAATCACTCAACTTGAGGACTGGTTTTAAAAGCTCACTGTTATTCAGGCAAAGAGCACCTTGCTGATTGCCATGTGGTGAAAGCAAATTAAAACAGTAATCATTAAGGTGTACATTGAATGGAAAGTTGTTTCCTGGACACTGCATGGTGTTTCATAGGCATTATAAATCACAATTAATGTATCCACATAGAGACAATGCGTCTGTCGTGCATTTGAAAGAACTTTTAGTCCTAAACTCCTGAACTCAAGTAACTGTAAATCTGTAGAGAGGTGTGTCAGTCTACTGTTCATGAAAAGCAGCGAGAAGAATTTTATTCTGAAACATGAAAGTACTCAAATTAAAAGCTGCCTCCAATAGAAAAACATAGCCACTGGGCAACATTTTCAAGACATTTTTGTTTTTATAGCTGCTCTGGGCTGAACCATGCAGAGTATAGATACTTATTATAGAATAATTATACAATGTCATCTCTGAACACATTGGCAGTAAATGCATGAGTTGTAATCATATGCTTCCATCTACCAAGAGGGCAGCTCTGAAGTCAAGTCTTCCTGAAAATTGTAGACTGTTCCAAGAGACAGGAATCTATAAGAAGTTGCTGGAGGCCTGTTGGCTGTCCAAGTCCTGTTTGAAAGGAAATCTGAAGACTTTAGTTTCGGTTGTTCAGATTTAGTCTCTGCCAATACAGGCAGGCTCGTCAAATTTAACCAAACATTCTGGGCCACAATCCCAAGAAGCAACATGAACAAAGTTCTGACGATTTCTGCCAAACAACTTTGAACCAAATGACAAAAAAAGGCCAACCACCTGCCAGAAAACCAATAAGCACAACCAGGCTGTGCTCAAGAAAGGTTTCATTTTGTTTTCTGCTGAGCAAGCACACGGTCAACACATAAGTTCATAGATAAATGCAAATACTGCAGTTCAGAATGTGAACTGTTCAGTTGTGACCCCTTTCTGCTCATATTTCTTTTTTGAGTATTATTGTAAAAAAGTGCCTTCCATTTATTGAGTTATTTCCCCCAAATCATTTGTTCCCAAAGTGAGAATCAAACCTTTTTTTTTTACACTAGCAGTCAATTGTCAATCCATTGGTACTGTGTTTTGTCTTAATCATGTTTTTACCCACACTATTGCCATTTTTAGCCACACAATGATCAGATTTTCGTCAAGACTAGAACATCTAAACATCCCCTGAATTTTTCACCAATTCTGTGAAATATCGCAACTTCTACGATATGGATTGCCACCGACTTTTGCAAAGATAGGATAAGTATCCTTATGACTTTGGTGATACTCATACTTCAACACAAGCGTTCCTGTTGCCTTCAGGATGAATTATAATAATGTTGGTGATCCCTTTACTCTTTCTCCAGCACCACCATCAGGTCAGATCTGTATGTTTGTATTGTTATTTGGTTTAGGACTAAACACCTGCGAAGCTAATGAGACTCGACCTCAGCTGTACTTTGTGGTTAGTGCTAATAAACAAAATGTTATCATGCTAACATAGTGTGATGAACAGAATGAGCATTTTACCTACTAAACTGATTGTCAACGCTAGCATACATTAGCATTTAGCATGTTGCTCTGTGCAGCCTCACAGAGCTGCTAGCATGGATATATACTTTTAGTCTTGCTCAACACTATCAGTCAGTTCTCGAACCATTGAAATTGTATGTTTGTCTTGATCGCATACTTTTATTGCAATCACTACTCAGGTGCAGAGGTTACCAGTGCACATCCTCAGTTAGGTGGGAAAGTTGATGTCAAAGAAACTGAACTCAGAGCTGAGCAAGGTGTCCTCTCTTGTCCAGTGAAGCTGCACAGTGGCCAACAGTAGAAAGCTGTGGTTTAACAAAGTTGGGACCATATGTGAATGTGTTCGAATTTTGAATAATGCTCAACAAATTTCCCTTGTTAAACATGTCCATTGCCTTAATAAATCAGACCACGAGTCTGGCACACCCTGGAGTCAAAAATAACTATTCAAAGCCACACTTACACGCACAATAGCATTTGACCTCATTTTAAAACGAAATGCAGACATATCCTTTAACCTGCATTTATTTAATACTTAATCACTATTTATTGTCAAACTTCAGTATTTAATTAGCAACACCTGCACAATGCTGTTTACTTTGGCATACTAAATATCTGCTAAGCCTATATGGTTCTAATTTCTGCCTTGGGATAAAATAAATAAATGCAGACTATTTTTTTCTAAATGTGGTTTGGGTTTGTGTGACAATGGCTGCCATTGCACTGTTAAATCTGTCTTTCATTGGTACACAAGGAAAACAAAATCAAGGAGTGGTCTCTATAGCTTCCACCTGTGCTTCCATTCTTTGTTCCTGCCATCTCATTAATTATTTTCAGGCCTCAGGAAGCCCTGCTGTCCCAAAGAAAAAAGAAAACAATCTAAAGGCTCCGCAAGGAAACTCCTAGTCTGGAAACACTTATTTTTGTCCATTGGGGCTTTCATATTAGCCATTGGCCCATGTAGATGCTTTTCACAGCTCCACCCCACCAATTAACTTGCATTTAGTATGTAGCATTTAGTTTAGTACCTCTACTGCTGCACTGCTCCATGCCCATTATTATAAGCTTATTTATTGATGGGAAAGTTGGGCCAATTGTTTTTATATGTTGTGATATTTTTATTTTGATCTTTATAAAAGATTGTAAAAGAAACATCCCCAGGAGCACTTCTAGGATAGTATGTATCTAGAATACTGCAGTGTGTCCTGTAATTAGGTTGCGCTGGGATGATGCCCCGCTTGATGCTGTTGCATAGGGGGGCGGGTCCGGAGACAACTGTCCCGACTGGTGATTTGATGAAAGGAGGATTTTCCAGTGTCATTATCTTACAGTCGGTTCAGGTTCAGTGTTACGGCGTTTGTCCAGCCTCCTGACGGTGCGCAACTCTCAGGGAACAGAGTGGGTTTGCACTTTTTTTTCATCAAAGCCCTTTACCATCAGTCTGAGAGCTGGGCTTAAGGTGGAGCGGATCTGAAGGGCCCAGTCTGGCTGTGAGAGACACCCGTAGACTTGCACACATGGCGCTGTAGTATAAGAACACTTTTGTGGATTGTGAAAGGGACCGAATTTTTTCAAAAGTCGCCCGTTTTCTGTACAGCTCCGGGCGCTTTTATCATGGAGATGCATAGGTGGACCACCAGGTGGAAAACGAAAAGGTGGCTATGGGATTCAACGCTAATTGCTGTGGTCACATTAATTTTAATTCTACAAGCTGCCAATGTCAGAGCAGGTAAGAGGCTGCTTCTTACACACCACGTCACGGTCACTGTGCCAACTCCAGGGCATCCCGAACAGCTTGAGTGCGTCCAATAGGTTGGCGGACAGCCCATAGGTGATAGTGGGCTTACGGGTAGCTAGCGATCCGCCATCAACTTTAATTCAGTAGACTGCCAGTTTTTGGCCAGGAAAGTCAGATTTCCTCAGTTTATAAACCATTACAGCTGCACATTAGACCTTTCCACCTTATCCAACAGAACACATCCTACTTTTTTTGTATGCGTTTTATATTCGAAGGGATTTATCTTATGATGAGTGAATTGCGTTGTTGTTTGTTTGTTTCTGTTTTTGAGTGAATCCGAACTGAGCCCATATCACGCTACACCTGCATCAAAGTTTCCACTAACTTTAAAAGAGGTCTACTGTACCACCACAATTGTCTCTAAGTATTGTTGATGGCTTTAAAGTTATACGTAGCGTAAACTTTAACTATGCAGGCTGCTACCTACATGTTTCTATGTGTCGAGATTCTCGTTGGATTGTTTGTAATGTGAGGTTTATTCTTGGCACAAACCGACGGAGATGCTGCTCAGTCTTAGTTCTCTGAGTAACTTAGTAGGCAAAGTCTGCCATCCAGGTGTGGTCAGTGAGGCGAGGATGACGGGGACGCAAATACTCTGGTGGTCGTAAAAAAATGTACCTAAAATTACAAGTGAGCAATTATCGTGCTTATTAGCGATGGATATACTGTAATTCACATTCTGCTGTATCATTATGGACGCTAACGTGATCACAGAAGGAAAACAATATTTTTGTCGTGTTCCACTTCACTACTTGGCAGTACTACTGGGAACCCAAACCCTTTTGCGCATGACGTTTACGCACGACGTTTGGTGTTGTAACTAGTAACCCACATATAGTGAATTAGGTGTTTCCAAAATATTAGTGAAGTAAAAGCTTAATCCTTGAATCAAATTCACAAATGTCATTAAATTGGCACAGAATGTTGTTTATTTTGTCTAATGAGGTGTCAGCTGCCATGCTGAGTTTATTGTTGCACAGTGCAACTTTAAATGAATATTTAAAAGTTGATATAATACACTGGGCACAACACTGTGGAATTCTGGAAGTGAAATTCATATTCTGGCCTGAAGGATCACCATCTTTCCACATTATCTGGGCTCCTACTTTATCCAAAAAGGGGCGTTGATGGAAAAAAGAAAAAAATCTGGAGAATTTTCTTTGCTTTAAAAACACATATGTGGGTCACATCAACTAATTCTTTTATATTCCCTTTGTCTGTAAAGCCTGAGAGACATCCCTACTGTACTGTGGCTTAGTTTAGCCAGGATACATTTGTGTGTGTCAAAGTTGGATGCATGTTACTTTTAATATTTGTGGTTTGGACATCAGATCAGTTATTATAAAACCTTTAAAAAATAATGCCTTCTTGTTTCAGTCATAGTACTGGCAGAATTAGTTATTTAAAAAGTAACTATATTGATTCATAAAAAGAGGCTTATATACAATGGTTAGTGATATGTGTAAATAATCAGTCAGTAGAGAGCGCCCCAAAAATAAAAAGATCATAAAAGGAAACATCACAGTGGCATGGCTTGCCCATTGCCCATCTTCCTTCACTCTGACTGATATTTAAACTAACCATAATTGCATGATGTGCTAGCAAACATTTACAGTCTTTCCAATGTACTTTAATTGCTGCCTATTGCTGCCAACTCTCAGTAGAAGCCAGTGACACAAAAAAGGCCGACAAGACATCCCCAGATGCTGCTGCACGACCGCAGAGACACTAAGTCAGAATGTCACGGATTGAGAAGTTAATCACAAGTCTAACCTTAAACATCAAACTGTATGGCTCTGATGAGTTATGAGATGAAGAGTGCTGGAAAATCTGACTATACAGCTGAACATTTTATTTTTTAATGTGTGAGGGTCTGCTGGTGAAATTGCTTTAATGATTTTAACAGGTTTCTCCTGTCACTACATGCCTCGCTGCAGGGGAAATCACACTTCTTTATCATGTTAGTAGCTTGTTAACATGGCAGATAGTATATCAAAAGTCCCAGACAGCAGTCAGGAAGATGTGTCATTAAAAATCTGAGACTGGCGATTACCCCTCAGACAAGACTGTGGCTAGTCTGAAGCTGCTTTAGTACCTTTAGCATGAGAGAACTGTCTCCTCTCTCTTGTGGTTTTCGTCCTTATCATTAGAATATGGTTTATTCCTTTTTAAGGGTTTGTGCCTTTTCTCAGGATGTGCTAAGTATATTGCATGCTGGCTCCTACAATGCTCAAAAGCATTTAAAAAGCTATGCTTATTCATTTGGGGTCTTCAATGGTTTTGGGATATTGCCTGTTTTTCAGGACTTCTATGAAGCGATGGTTGTGGAAGGAGAGGGGATGAAGAGTCAGGGGTGCGGGATGGTGTGTGTGTGTGTGTGTGTGTGTGGTGGGGGGGCGGGGGCCGGGGTTCCTGGCCGATTCAGCACATCTGGAATATATGAGGCCTTGAGGTATGCAGTAATGCAGAAAGGCATTCTGAAACTCACAAAGAGACCTTTAGTCCAAGCTTTCTTTTTTTTCAAGAACCAGTAGCTCTGTACTTGGTACAATATTCAGAAGAGCCACAGACTATTTTCTTTTTCATGAGGCATTTGGTGTGAGGTTTTAAACTTGGCGTTTGGTACCCATATTTTATTTTATCTCTGTCCAAGTCAGAAGTCATTCTGTTATTCTTCTTAGGACAAAACAAACCCTGCATCTGTGAACTTGCTCTGTGTGCAGTGTCAGTCATTAAGCATATTTTACTCCATCTCTCTCTCTCTCAGTTGATAAAAGTTACTGTGGGACTGAAAACCAAAAGAAAAGGCATTCTGATTTGCTTGATTTCGCAGCAGTGCAGCTGTCTTGACGCTTATACTCTTAAATATTTAAATTCACTTAAAGAGCAGATCTGTGCAACTTTAAATGAGCCAAAACTCGAGACACCATCCCTGAGCATATGCTCGAATCAAGCAAGTTTGATTCAGCACTCAAGCTGTTATTTTTCTGGTCACAGGAGAAGTAGCTACAGGGATGGGGCCTTCTCCGTTTAGTCTCATGTATGTTTTAGTTGGGGGGGGTATAGGGAGTGGTGCCAGTACCATAATGGGTTCAACATGTGGACTTATAGCTCCACCCATCAGACCCCCTCCCGGTCACTAAAAGCGAACAGGAACTGCATAATCAGCACTTCCTGGCTTCACGTGCCACATGACTTACAAAAACGGAAAATGTAAATAAGCGTACATTTTTATAATAAAATTCCTTTAGCTTTTACTATCGATTGATGTTTGAATGTTTAATCAGGAGGCACTATAGCATCAATGGTAAAAGTACAGACTAACACAGTTTAGAGTCTACATTTTGCATGAAAAGAAAGAACGTATGTTTTTCCAATTGATTGAGGTGGGGGGCAGGGGGGCTATAACGCTCTGTTCTCTTACATTATAGTCCTTTAGATAATATTCCCACCACCAGTGTTTTTTTAATCTATGTCTCTTGACCAAACATTCTTTCTGTTTCATCCAGTCTCATGGAGTATTAGAAGGCAGATGAGGAGATTTCCTCCAATGTGAATTTTAAGAAAGTCTTTTGCCTGATCCCTTGAAATTAATTTCCCACAATACTCTCAAGCCAATATCAAACACATGAATCTCACATTTTTCTCTCACAAGGAAGGGAGATTTCACATTAAGCCTGTTATCTGCCATTCCAGGCCTTATCTTCCCAGTGAGATTTGGAGCTGACCATTCAGACATTGTTTATCATTGCTGGGCCTTTTGAAGAGGACACATCCTGCCTCTTGACTCACTGAAAAGAAACATGACTGATGTCATATCTGTGCTGGTATTTGCTGCTGTGTCTTTGGTAACAGTAAAACAAGTTGTATTTAATTATTGTGTAGCACAAAGTTTGGTTTGGAGTGGAAATTTAACTGTTGGTCATTTTTTATCGTTATTGTTCCTCTGTTATCTTTCTAACATTCCCTTTTTAGTTTGGTAAAACAAAACAATTCCGGCTAGTTTGTAGATCAAATTTCCCATCAGGGCCAATACATAATGCAGTATTGTTGTGCTTCCTTAAAGTCCTTGTTTTTAGTTTAGTATGTACAACAGCACAAAGATGTTATTACATGCGGTGAACCTCCACCACTAAACTACAAGGTAGCAAATGTTACAATAGATGTATAAGAAAGTGTTTAATCTGTTTAAAGTGAATGCCAATATATTATCAGAAATTAAAACACCAACTTTAATTCAGAGACCCCTTAGCAACATGTTTATGAAGTCAGAAATCATTGTATTCATGACTGCTTATTTAAATTAGGGCTGTACAACCACTTCCTCCACTCCTGTAACACTAGATGTCGCTGCCTATTGCCTTCTAAGCTAAGGCCAGTGACCTCCCCGACCTGTCACATGACCCGGCCAAAATCACAACACGGCGTCTCACAAGCAAGCGGCCGCATAATGTAGAGCGGCCTGCAGAGAGAGAGAGAGAGAGAGCGAGAGAGAGAGTTCCTGACGTGCGATGATAGACGACTAGATTACCGAGTCATATGTTACGATTACCTCACACCACATCACGACACCACAGCACGAGAGCCGCACAGGCAGTACTATCGCAGAGTTTTTGAAAGCTGAACCTTGAGGAATGGGACATAAATGGGAAAGACCCAGCCAACTATAGCCAAGTAACTGACAACTTTACTTAATGCACTTCATTTCATATGACGTTTATGGCGTCTACATTAAGAGTGGTCAATGACACATTTTCAAATGAAGTTGTGGCAAGTGCATTTTAGTACAAAAGTGTTCAGTGACAGAATGAGAATACAATATGCACTTTATTTTCTTATAATTTTTCATGGCAAGTGCATTTCAGTTGAGTGTGGTCAGTAACTATGTGCAATGCAAATACCTTTTGAAGTAGTTTTAATGCAATTGGTCCGCTGAGTCATCAATATGTGATGTGCATATTAGACTACACAGCAAGTTGTATTTTCAGCTCTATTTTTACATTTTTATAAAAAAAGTATCGCAATATATCATACATGTGTATTGCGATACGTATTGTATTATGAGGTGCTTGCCAATACACAGCCCTAATTTGAAGTAATATGAGTTTATGGTTGGTAGGATTTGTATCAAGATTTCTTTAATTGTTATGTTAAAAAACAACAAAAAACAAAACTTCTTTGTTTTCTCGCATTTTTCTATATCTGTCTCAAAAGTCCAGTTTTGGTTGGCCCATAATCACATCACTTCCACTGTTTTCATGGAGATTGATGCTATATTGCAATACTGTATGCATGCATGTATTTTAGAGTGTATGGATCTCTTAAGTTGACAAGTACAGACAATTAATAACTTACTGTTGGAGCTACAATGTCACAGTCACAAAAAACAAGACAGATTGAAACAATTTGCTAATTCAAACCTTGTATTAACAGCCTCCTCTTTCTGTATACTTGAGTTCACTCAACCTCAGTCAGACATGCGTTAAATCAGGAATGACGTTGTGCTGTACGTCACCACTCCTGTTTATACACTAGCCTTGAAAAATACCGTATTAGGCCTCTTAAATTCCCCATAGTCAAACTGTAACTGATGACATGCCTCGGGGAATGGGAGAGAAAAACATTTACAGAATGGGAGAGAGAGAGACACTGAGAGTAATGAGTTAAACAATTACTGAACAGTGTTTATGACTGCCCTGCACAGTAGCCTGACCCCTGAGCACCAGGTCTATTGATAGAAAACAGTCTAGTAGTGTTAAGAAGCTTGTAAAGCTGCCCCCCTCTGCGCTCCCCGTATTTCAAGGACCCAGTGATCAGCAGCAATGAGTTTTATCATTCCATAGATGCTGTGGCTTTTGGTTGTGGGGTAACAGTGGAGGAGAAGAAGGGGGGAGGGGCGCAATTATGTCTTCTGAACGGTTACCGACATTTTTACTGCTCCTCTGACAAGGTAGCTCAGAAACGGACAACTGCTGGAACAAACATATTTGGCCTACAAGCAGGGGGTGGAACGGGTGTAAAGGTTGATTTATCATCAAAATACCAGCTCTATTATGTTTTACTGTTAACTGTTAAAAAACAGTGTACTGTAGAATTACAGGCAGCTTTTACAAGATGTACACTTATAATGCGTTATAGTAGATTTCTATTAAATTAAATTAGTTTAATTCATATTGTTGCAGTATATGCAGTGAGTGAGCCTTCAGCAGTCAATTAAATGTTTATTTTCTGGGCACATGATCCACTCAACCTGTGTTTCCAGCAGACTGATAAATTATGTGAAATAACATATTTACAAGCTGATTTATGTTCAGGAAAGTCATATTTCCAATCTAAACAACTTCACACGAATGCATCAGTATATCACACTTTTCAAACAATGTACACTTACATACATACAAAAATACAAAGTGCCCCACCCAAATAGGGAACACTGTCTCAGCACTTTGGACAAATGCATTACCCCAAATAGCGTATTGCTATTCAAATGTTATGAAATGTTTGCTGACAAAGTATCATTGGGTAATGTAATCAATTCTTTGTTTTGCCTCCTCAGTTGAACAAGTAGATGTACTGAAGGCTCTAGACTTCCAGAGCTCTCCTGAAGGAGTACAGAAAACAACAGGCTTCTGCAAAGTCCGGAGAGGATCCAAACCCGACATCGCTTACAGAGTGGGAAAACAGGCTCAGATCAGCGCTCCAACCAAACAGCTCTTCCCAGGTAACCTCACTCTTTACCTCCCACCGATTATGTGCATTTACACTGATGCTGAACCAGTCAACTTTAACTGGTTACTCCGGACAGTAGAGAATGCTAGCTGCCCTGTGAGGCTTTGCTTATGCACAGCGGTGCTTTAAGCTAAATGCCAACATTGGTATGCTAACATGCATAATGATGTATAGTATAATTACTTACAAATTTACTATGTTAACCATCTTAGTTTAGCATTTTAGCATGCTATCATTAGTTAATTAGCACTAAACAAAACTAAACATAAAGCACCACTGGTGATGATGGGAATGTCATGAGTTTTACTGGAATTGTAATCCTGTAAAGTGTTAGACAAATTGATATTTTTAGCGGTGTAGATATATCAGTCAAGACCAAAGTCGTGGAACGAACAAATGATACATCCCTAGAGCTAGAAATTTTATGCCAACTCAAACAAATAATTGTTTTGGAAGAAAGTGAAACAGATGCTTTTGTTTACTGTCTTGAACTACTTAATAGCAAAACAGAAACATTTTCGACATATTCCAATTGTATTCCAAATGAAACTCCTCAACACCTGTCTTCTAAAATGCAGTGCAGACTTTGAGCAATACTTTTCTGGAAGATGAGTTGAATGCGTTAATGTTTCAGTTAGGATCCAAGAGCCCAAAGGGGATGAGAGTCACTCAGCACATGGTGTATGAAATGTCATGTAAACATATGATTCAAGTATGAGGAGCAACACCAGATTTTTGTAATTGGATATTTTGGGGAACCAAAACCCACAATGTATTACAGCAACTCAATGAGAGGAATATTTCTTTTGATGTTTTATGGACTCATCTTGTCAATAAAGTATCTGTCCTTTAGTTTGATTGCTGGCAGACTTCAGTAGGCTGTGTTTTGGCTTCAGACTCGGTGTGTGTTGCCTCACTCAAAGTCTGCTGCCCGGCTGTTTGTGAGAAATAAAGACATATTTATTTTATTAGGAAGGAGTCCACTCAGAGAAAAAAAAGCCATTTGACTGTGTAACCATTGGTTTGCTACTTTCTTACACTCATTGCTACTCATAAATTAATCTGAAAATTGAATAATGAACAGTAGGGGACAAGACTTGTGTCATTACTGATGGCTGTAGAAAACCAATGAGCTGGTGACAGATGTAAATTTGCTATTTGTCAATTTTCAATCCTTCCAGTTGCTTTTTTTGCTGCTGAAATATCAAACTTGCTGCATTTAGGCATAAATACCACACAATATAATACAACAATAAAATTCACATTGGAGGCCTGTTTTTTTGTTTTTATTACATGGGAAAGTTTAGAAAGAGCCCCCAATTATTACTTAGTCAAAACTAACTTGGATAGAAGGTGTTTAGAAAGGTATTTGTGAGTGCTGTTGAATAAATCACAATCTGTGCAGTATGTGTTGTTGTTTTTTATAGCTTGGCTTGATGTTGCAGAATAAAAAAAAAATTCAAAATAGTGTGAGGTATTAACTACATTTCTGTGATTTTTGGCGTTAACTAACATCAGACTTTACACTTTCAGTAATGGAAATTTGAAGACTATAATTAAGCTTGAAAGGTGACACGTTGGAGGTGCTATGGAAGCAAAGTGTCAGAATGTCCTCAGTCAGAATAATTTGACTTTTATTTGATCAGGGTTAGTTATTTTCTCATTGAACCCAACCACTATGGTTTTAAAAAATATGGCATTTGTTTGGGTGTTTACTACCCTTGTAAAATTATTGTGGCTACATCAGCACTCTTGAGTACTTTCAGGGGATGCCAAGGTCTCTTTCAGCTTCCTTAATAAACACTGCTCTAGGTCTAGTTGTCTAGACATTGGGGTTTAATTTGAGGAGAGGAAGTCAGAGAGCTAATAAACTTGTCATTACTCAATTGTGTCATTACAATACAATTGCCCTTGTCATAACATCAGTAGAAGACAGATGAGTAAATAACATAAGGTCCATTTCTAGATTTGTATTTATTGTACACTGAAAAAGAGTGGTATTATCTTCCCAACTTATATCATCAAGAAGATGCATTGTACCCTAAACGTCAAACTATTCTTTCAAAAGGTAACATCAGTATTTGTCAACCTGGAAGAAGGAAGTTAGGTGGTAAAACTTCTCTGCAACATTCTCAGAAATTAAGTAAACACTCCAGACCCAACATCCCCACAAGAGCTATGTAAATTAAATTAATTTAAAATGCTGTGGTGAGGTTAAACTGGGAAGTTCCCATGTGTGTGACTATATGTATCTGAAGCAAAGCAATGCTCGTAAAAATGTGACAAAAATGTGCAGTTACCCAGATTTTATAACTAAGTATCCATTGTTCTTTAACATACCAACCTACATGTCTGCTGCTTATTCCACCTTCAGGAGGAGTTTTCCCAGAAGATTTCTCTATCCTGTTTACCATCAAGCCAAAGGCTGGCCTCCAGTCCTTCCTGCTGTCCGTGTACAACCAGCAAGGTATCCAGCAGCTCGGCGTGGAGGTGGGCCGTGCCCCAGTCTTCCTGTATGAGGACCAGCATGGCAAGCCTGCCCCGGAGGAGTACCCCCTGTTCCGCTCCATCAACCTTGCTGACGGCAAGTAAGTGACTGACGGCTTCTCAAGAGGGCTTGAACATGTTGGGTCAGATGTGGGTGGTAGATTTATTTGGTCCCCTGGATTTTTTGCTTGTCTGTGTCCCATTTTCAGTGTTGAATGTAAAACATCAAGTTGTTGTGAAAGCTTGTGTGATTGGCTTAAGAGCAAAGCAGCCCAATTTGATGCTCATCTTGAGCACTTTACAAAATGTATAGGCTATATTTTATGCTAAACAAAACCAATCTGCTTAAAATATTTTCTCAAGCACTCAGAACATTAACTCTCCTAGCCTGCTAAAGAGCTCTGATTTATTGTCATCTTATGTTTGCTCAGTTATTAATGCCATATGGAACAAGTCAGACAGTAATGGCAAATAAATAGCTTGCAGTAATTTGATGACACGCTTTTCTTTTCTAGATTATTTGCAGCCTTTGTCTAGTAGTGATATGCAGTAATTGGCAGGATCTTCATATATTGCATAGCTGCCCAATAACGCTGATACAAACCACTTTTAAAGTTGCCATTAATCATTTGCACAACTGCTAACAAACGATTTAATGCGTGGCAGTTTGTCTGATTATATCAGAAAAAAGCATTGCAGTTTAAATCAACAAAATCATTTACAATTTTGATATAGGACATATATGTAGCTTGCTGTCATGTGAAGTTTATTAATTTTGACCCTTTTTATGCTAACAAAGCTGCCTATGTATGTATTAACAAACCCAGGCAAAAGCATTCATTCGTTAGCAATTCATTAGGTTTGCAAAGACTTTTATGATTCTCTCTGACATACTGTATCACCAAATCAAAATATACTTCCCTGTATACTCAAAGGAACCAGTAAACATTCAAAGGAATAGTCGGACATAAAAAGCAGTTGGAGGCAGAGGAAAACTGCTAACATGACTGTCTAAAAAAAACCCCAAAAAACACAAGGTGTATATTGTGTTAATTTCTGCGCTTTAGAGCCAATGGTATGCAGATTGTGTAACTTCCGGACAAAGCTTGGCTAGCTGTTTCCAGTCTTTATGTTGGACCAAGCTAGGCTAATGTGGCTGTAGTTAATATTTAGCAGACAAATATCAAGAGTGGTATGGATCTTTTCGCCTAACTCTGCAAAAAATGTGCTTCCTAAATGTCACATTTGGGAGCATTTTGGCTGTATTTCTGACCTACTTTCTCCTCTGCTGCACAGATGGCATCGTGTAGCTATCAGCGTGGAAAAGAAAAGTGTCACCATCATCGTGGACTGTAAGAAGAAGGTGACCAGGCCTCTTGGCAGAAGCGACCAGGCCGTCATCAACACAGAAGGCATTACTGTCTTTGGCACCAGAATTCTGGATGAAGAAGTCTTTGAGGTAGGGCGGCCATATTGAATCACAAATTCACCCAGATTAAGCTAGCTGTGTTGTGACGACTATGGTGTGAATGTGTTGAAACGAATGGTTTGAAATTTGGGGAAATGCACTTATTGGCTTTTTTGACAAGAGTTACGTGAAAAGATGGATGCCACGCTCATGTTTGTGTTTTAAGCATATAGCTTTAGATTAGTTTGCGTTAGCATAACGACTGGAAGTAGGGGGAAACAGCTAGGGCCTGCCTGGCTGTGGCCATTAAGAGATTTCCTGTAAAACTTGAACCTGTCATTTTTACATTGCTGTTTGTACATAGATAAAACATAATAGATGCAACATGATAATTAAGATGTGTTTGCAGGAATATTTTTGAACTTTGAGAGAGTCATGCCAGCCCAGTCTTTATGCTAACCCAAGCTAATTGCCTTCGTGCTCCAGTTCCATACCTAATGCACCCATATAGAAAGTGAATAAGTGTGCTTCCCATATTCCCTGAATGCCTCCCTTGGTTGTATCAGTGCACAGGTCTTAAGAATGATTAATGTCAATTGCTACATTATCTTTATTATTATTATCTTGCGTAGTTCTTCCTGTCTTTGAAAGATACAACACAGTTCACCAATAATCTGCTTCAAGATGTCTCCATCATCTCCACAGGAGTGTCTTTCTGAAATATAATGCAGATATTCACCACTACATTGAAGGGATTATGTTTTGAGGGAGTTTGGAAAGCTTTCCAAGATGCCAGCGATTTCTCCATTCTGTTTGGGTATGAATGTAATTGAAAGCATATTGTGAATATTACTCTCAATGAGCCTCATTTACCATTGTGAAAAGGGACTATTGAGTGTCTTATACTTTAAGTATAATACTTTAAGGCCAGACATTTTTATGTGTCTTCCATTTACTTAAAGTAAAGTAAAGTAAATAGTGAATTTTATTGGCCAGAACATCAATATTGGCTTTGTATACTTTGCAAGAGTCATGGCGGGCAATGTCTGTGGAAAGGCTACTTGCACACTGTGTTGTCCAAAGGTTTTTTTTTCTCTTAACACTGGTTTGGATTTGTTTGAATAGTTTACTTAATAAAAAAAAGACTAGTCTAATAGGCTTCAGTTGTTTATATATGACGATGTGTTATTTGAGTTGCATGTATTTTGCCACTATTTGTGTGAGGATTTTATATTATTCCCTCAATGCGCACAATCAGAATTAGTGTATGGTTACTGAGGTGGTGATTGTGAAATGGAGGTCCTAGCTACCAGGTTTTGCACAGGTAGCTGTGGGTTGAGTGGAAAATGTGAGCTGAATGTTAGCTCCGAAGACAATAGCCTCTCTTTGATGTCTGCATGTGGAATGCTTGCTAAGTAGAACAGCTTGCAAAATGTTTGCCTCCAGGTCAAACAAGACTTTCCACAGAGGAGCCGCTTGGAGTCCACCCTTTTCCAGTGATAGGGTTTTGGCAAGCAGGTTCCATTGCTAGATATAGAGGTTCAACGTACAGACAAGTTTATGCCATTATAAGAAGAGTCGATACAATTTACAGCAACATTTTTGTACATTTGACATTTGCTATTGTATTAAAGTACACTGAGCACAACCATAGTAAATTAGAACCCAAGAGAGCCAGAAAGCCACAGGGTTGTAATTAAGGTAATTGAGAGTTGGGTGGAGAGTATGAAAGTAGCCTAGCACTTTCACCAAGCCTTTTCTATTTTTAATGCTGATTTAAGACCAACCATTTGATTTTTGAGTGCTCTTTGTTTGAACATATATTACACTAAATGGTGTTGAATTACAGAGTAATTTGTTTTTTTTCCACCCTTTTTTAAAACCTGGAGAGGAGGAAATGATTATTTTTGTTCCAAGGGTTTAGCTTTTTTCTGCTTGTTCCAAGGTGGTTTTAATTAGTGTATCACACAATAGCAATGTGATGATGGCTCAGCTAGAAATGCAGCCATATCTTAAACTGT